>NC_090924.1:1195426179-1195730070 GCF_040938575.1 Ambystoma mexicanum
ACCACCACCCCCACCCCCCAGCCACCAGGGGCAGCCTCCACCAGGCCCCCACCCATGTCTCCCACCACCCCCACCCCCCCACCCCCCAGCAGTGCAGGGGCACCCTCCACCAGGCCCCCACCCATGTCTCCCACCACCCCCACCCCCCAGCCACCAGGGGCAGCCTCCACCAGGCCCCCACCCATGTCTCCCACCACCCCCACCCCCCAGCAGTGCAGGGGCACCCTCCACCAGGCCCCCACTCATGTCTCCCACCACCCCCACCCCCCAGCAGTGCAGGGGCAGCCTCCACCAGGCCCCCACTCATGTCTACCACCACCCCCACCCCCCAGCCACCAGGGGCACCCTCCACCAGGCCCCCACTCATGTCTCCCACCACCCCCACCCCCACCCACCAGCAGTGCAGGGGCACCCTCCACCAGGCCCCCACTCATGTCTCCCACCACCCCACCCCCAGCCACCAGGGGCAGCCTCCACCAGGCCCCCACCCATGTCTCCCACCACCCCCACCCCCCCACCCCCCAGCAGTGCAGGGGCACCCTCCACCAGGCCCCCACCCATGTCTCCCACCACCCCCACCCCCCAGCCACCAGGGGCAGCCTCCACCAGGCCCCCACCCATGTCTCCCACCACCCCCACCCCCCAGCAGTGCAGGGGCACCCTCCACCAGGCCCCACCCATGTCTCCCACCACCCCCACCCCCCAGCAGTGCAGGGGCACCCTCCACCAGGCCCCCACTCATGTCTCCCACCACCCCCACCCCCCAGCAGTGCAGGGGCAGCCTCCACCAGGCCCCCACTCAGGTCTACCACCACCCCCACCCCCCAGCCACCAGGGGCACCCTCCACCAGGCCCCCACCCATGTCTCCCACCACTCCCACCCCCCAGCCACCAGGGGCAGCCTCCACCAGGCCCCCACCCATGTCTTCCACCACCCCCACCCCCCAGCAGTGCAGGGGCACCCTCCACCAGGCCCCCACCCATGTCTCCCACCACCCCCACCCCCCAGCCACCAGGGGCAGCCTCCACCAGGCCCCCACTCATGTCTCCCTGCACCCAGTTCCTCACAATCACCAACCATGTGCGTAATGGTCAGCCTCCACAGCCAAAAGGCCCTACCAAGTGACCCATTCACCCACATGGAAATGGAAATTACATGTTACACCCCCAACGTACATAAAGCAAATGAACCCATGTCTGTCACACACAATGGTTGTAAATGAATTGGAAAACAGCCAACATGACATGCATGAAACCAATGAGATGATACCACACAGTGAAGTATGAAAACAAAATTGTATTAAAAAAATATGAATGCAAATGAAATGAAACAAACTACAATGCCAATGAAAAAAAGAAAAGGTGCATGTCCGTCCAAAAAAATTAAAAACACCAAATCCCAAAAAAATGTACTTCAAAGTCACATTAAAAATGAAATCAACCGACAGAAAAAAAATAAATCCAAACACCATTGCTCCATGGAGAAGAAATAAAAAATTAAAAAATAAAACAATCCAATGAAGAACTATGTACAAAATATCAAAGGGTCCATGAGCCCAACTGAACAAAGGAAACCTACAAAAAACCCTAACAAAAATGCAACTATATACAAAAAGTGGAGCTGTGTCCGTCGACTCCAAATCATAAGAATAAACAAATGAAACCTAAAACTAAAGAACTATATACAAAGGCGGCGGGCAAGTCCAGCGGCTCACTCCGTAGTGTTCCGGGCCAGGGCATCATCAAACTCCTCGTCTATGTCCCGGAGGCGGTCCTGTTCCATGGCCCGAGGGTCCGCAGGGACGACCCCATCTGCTCCTCCAACCCCCTGCGGATTGCTTCGAGGCACTCGGCCCGCCTCAGGGCCCTCCGCATGGAGTTCTCCGCCCTGACCATCGTGAGCCGCTCCTCTTCCGCCCGCCGCTGCTCTGCACCTATCTGCTGGCCCAACCGCAGCCACACGGAAGACACTTCCTGTCCTGGGTCCTCCTGCCCTCCGGCCGATGCCTGCCCCTCCGATGTTGATGGCCCCGAGCCATTATGCCTCCCACGTTGACTCTGCTGCTGCCTCCGACGCAACTGCCTCTGCCAGCACGACGGCATCCAGGCTGATGGAATCCACCGACGCCGTCGTGCACGTGCCCTGCCTGATGATGCCGGCACATCCTCCATCTGCTGGGGTACAGTTGCTGTGGTGTCCACCCCTGCTTGACCTCCGACTCCCGACTGTGGCAGGGATGGGATCCCCACCGAGCTGGCTGCATAGGTCAGGGCAGGTCCACAGGGGGCCCTGGTGGCATCTGGGCCGGAAGACGGCAAGGAGAACGACCGGCGTATAGCCTCCACAGAGGAGGAGAGGGCCGCCAGATTGGCCGACACATGCAGGAAACCCCCGAACACGGAAGATCCCAATTGGTCCACGTCGGCACGGTGCTCTTCGTGATGATGTGCGTGCTCCTCCCGGGAAGCACGCACGTCATCACGAATTTCACCCGCGCGTATCGCAACCCCAATCAGGACCTTTTCCATACGGACACGGGTCCCCTCGTCCGCAGGTGGAGGGGAGTCAGGTGACATGGACATCCCCTCTACCTGCGGACGGGCCTGGGACGGGGCATCCCTGCTGGTGCATGGTGGTGCACTCACAGGGTCAGGGACAGCGACATGCACAGGCCCCTCCACGGTGACCTGCCTCCTGCCCCTGGCCCTGGACTGCACCACTTGCACCAGCAGGGATGCCCCCACCAGGCCCCATGTGTGCCCCTGTGGCGGCCTCCTCCTCCTCTGTGGAAACCACCAACCTGGATGGCTCCTCACCGTCTTCCACCGTAGCAGTCCCCTGTGGGGGCTCACCCACCCCTTCCGCTGCAGCCGTGGGGGCATCCCCACCGCCTTGCTCCACAGCGCCGTCTCCGCCCTCTTCTTCACTAGCCACTGCGTAGAGGGAGACAAAGAACACAAGCATCAGGGTACTGTACAATGGTCCCCTAGACAGGAAACAATAGCAGATGAGTACCACTGTCAAAGTACACTTCCATCATGTCACTCCACAACACATGGGTCAGTCCAGGCAAAACACACACAGTAACAGGCATGGTGCATGCCATGGACATTTCCATACATGTCCAATGGACTCTTGAAACATACAATGATATGGAACTCACATGCATCATGGGTCATGCCTATCACATGCACACACTTCACCTCAGTCACATCCATCTGGCCCCATACACCCCAAACACAGCGGATACAAGGGTAACTAGGCTGCATCAGTGAATCTGTGCATTGTCACACACATGTGTCATGCATCCATGGCATGCACAAGTCACAGACACGCAGGTCAGGCACACAGACATGGCTACCATATATGTACCTGGCATCAGCACCCATCCCTCACCCCCACCCATGTCCAGGAACAGAGACTGGCATGCTCTCATGTTTAAAATCTGCATAGGGCTCCCCATGTGGCATTTAAACACATGCAACAACCATGTGGTTCACACATCACTGGTCGCACATGCATTACCATGATGTCCCTGCACACATACATGCATACATGGCCTATATCACACATACAGGCAAGTATCAGAGAACCAGCACACCGCAACATGCCCTGTCTCACACAGCAATGCTTGGACACTTACTGCTCAACTCCAGACGGGTCTCCCTCTCAGGGATCTGGGCGTGGAGCGCTGGGCGTACGCGTTCCAGGACCCTCATCTGGATGGAACTCATGCGGCCCTGGCCCCCCTCCACGAGGCGCCGGGCCTTCACGAGGGTCCTGGTCCTCAAGTCCTCCCAGCGCTTCTTGATCTTCTGGACGTCGCGGGTTGCCACCCCCTCCGCGTTGATGGCAACCACACAGTCGGCCCAGATCCTCTCCCGTCCTTCCTTGCTGGCGCGGGACGATCCAAAGAGGGCATCATACTGGCCCAGGACATGCTCCACCAGGACACCAACTTCGGTGGCAGTGAAGCTGGTGCTCCTCTGCCCCTCTGGCCTGGGGTTGCCACTGGTGCCAGATGTGGAAGTGCCCGACATGGCAACCCCAGAGGCAGGTGTGGGTGGGCAACTGGGTCCTGGGCTGGGCTGTGGAGCGATGTAATCCCAGTCGGGAGTCTTCAGTTCCAGCAGGGGTGAACACAGCAACTGGACCCCTGCAGATGGCTGATGTGCAGGCACCAAATGGCAGGGCACGGTGGCAGCAGGCAGGCAGGCAGGCAGGCAGCAGCAGATGGCACGTGGGAGGCTGCTCGGGGCACTGGGGGGCAGTAATTCGGCCTTTGGGCAGGAGCGTGGTCTTCCGTGTGTTTTCGCGTGGCCAGCTTGATACGGAGTGATTTGGCACGTGAAAATCCTGCACGTCAGCGTGAAATTCGAGGAAAGGCCCTTAGCGCGTAAGCGCGTCAGCACGCATACGCGATTCTATTGGACCAAAGGCCCTTAGCGCGTAAGCGCGTCTGTGACGTGACCCGCACGGGTGTTTCCCACACAGCACGTGATGACGGAGCACACGTGGAAAGACTGCACGTCAGAGTGTCATCGCGTGTAATCGCGCGATTGGCCTATGTACGTGTATTTCAGGGGTGCGCGGGCACTTACACACGCAAGTACGTCAGCGCACCTGTATCCCGGGGTGCGCGGGAATTTCCACACGCTATTGGACTGGGTACTGGATTTCAGGGGTGCGCGGGTCACACGCTCGCCTACAACACGCGCAACGCAAAAATTTGCGCGCTAACAAAATAACAAGCTCAGACCCAGGATGAACATACCGTTCCTAGCAGCAGTGGCCGTGGGCTACCAAAGGAGGAGGAGGAGGATAGTCAGGGCCAGAATATTCACACCCAGAACCAGCCTTTTCGGGATGCCTGATGACCAGGTGTATGGGAGGTACAGGTTTCCACCACACATAATACTGGACCTGGTCAGTGAGTGGGAGGATGACCTCACATCACCCACCCTGTGCTCCCAAGCACTCAGCCCCCTGGAGAAGGTCCTCAATGTACTGCACTTCTTAGCCACTGGATCATTTCAGCGGACAAGTGCCATAGTGGGTGGGGTATCACAGGCCACCCAGTCACGCTGCCTACACCAGGTCTTGAACATCATCACTGCACGCCCATCAGTCCGCAGGCACATATACCTGCCCAGAACACCTGCAGAAAGGCATGCTGCCTCCCTGGATTTTTACGGTGTGGCACGATTCCCCAAAGTGCTAGGTGCCATCGACTGCACCCATGTGGCTCTACGTCCCCCCAGGGCATCAGAGCACATCTATAGGAACCGCAAGCACTGGCATTCCATCAACGTGCAGGTAGTATGTAATGCCAAGGGAATCATCACCTCAGTATATGCCAACTATCCCGGGTCCACCCACGACAGCTTCATTTACCGAATGTCCACCCTAAGCCGGGACCTAGAAGCTGGGCGGCATGGCGATACATGGCTGCTTGGTGAGTATGAATGCCACTGCACATGCATGCATGTCAGATACTGAGCAAGGTCACAACCCCACCAATGATACCAATCACCACCTCCACAGGGGACAGTGCCTACCCTCTCAGCCCCCACATGATGACGCCAATTCGGAACCCCACCACGCCACCCGAGGTAAGATATAACACAGCCCACATTACAACCCGGGGCATAGTGGAGTGCACATTCGGAGTGCTAAAGTCATGCTTTCGCTCCCTTGACCGTTCTGGCGGGCAGCTGTTATACGCTCCCCCAGTAGTGTGCAGGATCATAGTGGCAGCATGTGTCCGGCACAACGTTACAACTCGCCGGGGCCTGGCCGTGGACATGGTGGTGGCCCCACATCCCCAACCACATGCACAGCCGCTGCGCATGGGAGGGGAAAGGGCACGGGGGGAGGCAGCCCGTACACAGCTATTGGCTAATTACTTCACATAGAAATCACACCCCTGTGGAGTGCACACTGCCCTGGCACATTCCATCTGACAATCAATGATGACTCAACCTGACACTGATCCTGAATGTCTGGAGAATCAACCGTGAAAACCATATCAGCCTGAGATTGTTCACCTGGAAGTGTTACAATGTGTGCATCCCTACCCACACAGACCCCACCAAGGCAGTTTTGTGAAGAAACACATTCAAGCAGCTAAAATGAATACCCACTTGCAAAATGCAACAAGAGGACAGTGCCATGTCAGCCAACCCATCCGCAGCACCGCCACACGACACACCGTGCCATGTCATGCTATTTGCAGGTAAACAAAGTAATCCCCACAACATGACACAAGTGTCACAATGTACAGTGTCCCTAATTGAAACTTGCAACACCTGAAATGCTCACAGTAATGCAGGACCAACAACAAACTTGAGCAGGTACTACCATTAACATGACATCACAAATGTAATAAATTAGTAGTCTCACCACCTGGAAATGCCTGCACTCCCACCACTTCCAACTGTACAGTGTTGGCGCCATGTAGAGTTGTAGGTGCACTGCTGCCAACATGGACCCCATCTACAAACTAGAGGGCCTTGTGTAGACATGAGGAAGGGACCTGCAAATTGGGAGGTAGACACAGATGATGAGTTACACATCAATGCAACATGCAGTGTACAACACAACAGCAATATGCACTAGGAATGTATACACAGTATTGACTAGACTACCCACACATGTAGTGGGAGTCCAATGTCACCATGTACGTCAATGTCACTTGGGCACACCCTTTGCAAGCCCATGGAAACGGGAAGCAGGAGGGGTGTGTGTGACTCAAACCCAAGCATCTGAACCAAATACATGACAAGCCTGCATGTGCCCAGCCACAATGCAGCGTATGCCCACAGGAACCACGGAAGGCAACAAATTGTCCCAAAAAAATTGGGAAAAATAAAAATAAAAAAAAAAAAAAAATAAAAGAAAATAAAAAATGGCCATTGATGGGCCCGGGGGGGGGGGGGTTGGGGAGGCCACCCAGGAGGTCCGAGGACAGGGTGCACACCAAAACCCACCTGTGTGGATCCTGGGAAAAAAAAAACACCTCCATGGGCTCATGGCCCACACGGCTACCCTATTGTGGGAGTATCACTGCTGTCGCTATTATCACCCTGTGCAGCTGCATCCGGAGGTGGTTGCACTATGGGAGGCAGCCCACGCAAGGCCCTAGTCTGCTCCTCCATGGCTGCAAGCATGCGGGTGTGGTAGGTCTCGTTCTGGAGGATGAGTGTGCGGAGGTCCCCATGCAACAACTCACGGGATGCCCGGACCTCCGCCCTCGTTGCCTGCATCTCAGCTGAGAGCGAACGGGTGAGACGCTCCAGCTGCTGTTCTGTCCTTTGGTGTGTTGAAGCCTCAAGCTCAACAAGAGTCGTCCTGAGGTGAAGGAGCTCCTGCCTCAGGGCTTCCCTGTGGCCCTGGGACTCTGTGGAGATGGCCTCCTGCAGAGTCGCCAGTGCCGCCCGCCTGTCCCTGTTGGACGCCAACATGTCCTCCCTGTGTGACTGGCATATGGAGTCCGTTGCCTGCTGTAGTCGCTCCATCAGCCTTTCAGGGGGACAATGGAAGTGGCCACCCTATCCATGGCCTGAGCCATCATCTCAGATGATGCTGCCTGTTGGGTTGCCATACCGTAAATGGATTGCTCCCATGCGGTATTGCCAGGTGGCGTACGCCACCACGTCGGCGGGCACCACACCTGTCTGGGGCAAGGCGAACTGCGCCTTGCTGTGCCGGCACTGCCTGAGGCTGCAGGACTGCATTCCCCCTCTGATCTGCTGGCCCAGGAACAGGATCAGATGTCGCGGAGTGTGACCCTGCATCCGTAACCACCAAAGGCGTAGCTGCTAACACTGACATCCCCATTGAGGGTTCTGACCCTGGTGCAGGTGGGTGGGACAGAACAGAATCCCTCCCTGGAACACTCACCTGCGACGGCACGTAGGTCTCATCATCCGAATCAACACCAGAGTACAGCTCGGGGGAGGTGCAGCCAGAGACACCCCTTGAGAGCACGACCTGCAGCACTTGTGGGTTCTCACCCACCACCACACTACGTCCCTCACTGGTGGTTGGTCGGCCCTCGGACCCCTCCTGGGTCTGCACCATCTCCACAACCCCAGCAGTATCAGGTGCGTTTTCCCCTGCAAAGACATAAAAACAAAGAAATGGAAACAGGCATTAGCACCATGGCACACAATGAGGGCTGAGAAGCAAGAGAACCAGTACTTGATTGACACATGTCCCACATGACTAAAAACCTCCCATGCATGCACCCTCACTGCATATGAAGGGCAGGCAAATGGCACACACTGATGACACCAAGATGGAAGATGAACACATTTTCTGCATGCTGCCTGGCAGTGGCATCACACATTGGCCTGTGATTGCCAGGTGAAACACACATGCCATCACACAGATGGCATGTACCATTGCTATTGAGTGAGGATGGAGAGGAGGGCAGCACCTATTCATTCAGTCCAGTTCCCGCATGTAATAGCTTTTCTAATTCAAACAGGTCAGATTTTTCACCTGGAGCTGCCAGTCCAAAATGGTCCAATTGCACAGGGACATGTGTGAACAAATGATATCCAGGTAACAAAGTCACTCCACTTTACCATAGCCATGTCAGACATGTGACTAGAGGACTGAGAAATGCCTAGTAAAAGTGGTGGAATGCAAACAATCTGCCTGAATGAACAGAGAAAAATAAGCAACAATGTTGTGGCAAGGTGACACTTCAAGGGCAACTGGCGTGCTGTTGGGATAGATGTCTACTGTTGGCAGAAGGGATACTGCTATGGCCAAATGCAGCTGCGCAGGATGTATTGCATGAAGCACATGGCTGACCCATACGACTCAGGAGCACACACTCTCACCTGGCACACAAACAGAAGCCCTCACACACACACCATGCACATGGATGACACACACATGCATGTGCACTCACCGGACAATGCCTCGTAATCAGCCAGATCTCCCACGCCTTGGATCTGTTCCTCCGTGACGTAGGTCCCAGCGACTGACTCATGTGGAGTGAGTTCCATGTCCACTACTGGAGACCCACCTCCAGTCACTAGAGTTGCGGCATGACTTGAGGCCAGCTTTTTCTTTGCCCTGCGCTTTAGGTCATTCCAGCGCTTATAGCAATCATTGGCTGTGTGCCTCACGATTCCAAGGGCACTTACGATGTCCGCAATGGTCTGCCAGTGTGCCTGGCGTTGTGCAGGTGTGGTCTTGGTTCCTGCAACAATGACCATCTCGTTATCATGTCCGGACACATACTTGACAAGTGCATTCAGTTCGTCATCCGTGAAGCTGGGTTTCCTCGACGGGCCGGACTGTGTAGCCGTGTCTGGGGCATCAGCCTGTGCCGGACGAGCACTCTTCCTCTTCCGCTTGGAAGGTGATGGTGATCCTGAGTGTCCTGCGCCGCTCTGGACACTAGGGGCAGGAGCCCTGGTGGACTCTGTATCAGGAGTGTGGGATTGCACACTCAGCATGGGAGTTGGTGCAGGCATTGGCTCAAGTGCAATGGTGTCAGGGGGAATGTCAGCAGGATGGACTAGGACCGACACTGTCCTGGCTGGGTGTGTGAGAGCTGGGGTGGATGGAGCCGCAGCTGCCCCTGCAGCCTCTCCGCCCTGCCTACTTGGGGCAGCAGATGACCTTGCTGCCACAGATCCACGTGGCATGATGACATCAACGTGCACCAGCGCACGTGTCATAGGCCTGCTGACCTGGAAGTCAGCCATGGAGTCAGCCAGGTCTGGTGCCACAATGGGCTGGTCCAACAAGGGCTGAGCATGGATGGTGTCAGCCACATCAGCCTCAACGGGAGGGGGGGGAGGGATTATGGGTGCCCTTGACTGGTCCTCCACACATGGGGGGACAGGCTCACCCTGCAAGTAACGACCACGTCCCCTACCGGATCCACCACGGCCACCACTTTTGGCTCTTCCACCTTTGCCACCCTTACGGAATCCTCGCCTCCCAGCCATTGCACTGATGTTAATGTGCGTATGGGAGTGGCTGTAAACTATTGTCCTGGGCAATTGGGGGTCAAAGGGGTGGGGTACCAGATGGTAATTGTACCCTAGTGCTCTAGCAAGGCTGAATGTAACCCCTGGGGAAAGATGACGGGTCACGCTACGCACAGGAGGCCCAAAAAAGGGAGATGACGTGCACACAACCCCTCCTAGACCACGTGTGCAGAAAGAAAAACCTGCACTACGCTGTGGCACCCAGTAACACAAGAATGAACGTATGCGTGTCACACGCAGCCTAGAATGACCTCTGAAGGGGTAGGCTACACACGGGGCAAGCACAGATGTTAGATACGTGCGTGACTCACCGTCTGCCAGGTAAAAGAGCGTGAAAAAGGAGCGCGTTTGGTTGGCAACACCCCCGCCAAAAGAAGATTTGTACGCTGTCTGAGGAGACAGGACAACAGTAGAAGGGAACACTGTTTGAGGGAACAGGCCCAGGTAAACCAGTAAAAGAGAAAAAAGAGAAAAAGCAGTCAGAGGTAACAGGGAGTACGAACTTGAAACGCCGTGAAGTAAATCGCGTGTGAAACGACAAGAAGCACAGAATTCACCCACTCGCTCTCCACGAAAAGCATGTACAAGGAAATGGTGTTCTACACGTACCTTTTATGCAGGCCCACACGTCCAGCGTCACTTACGCGGCGTGTACGCGCTAGGGCCATTTCCACCAATTACACGCTTTGTCACTTCTGCGTGTAGGGCCATTTCCACCAATTACATGCTTTGTCACTTCTGCGTGTAGGGCCATTTCCACCAATTACACGCTTTGTCACTTCTGCGTGTAGGGCCATTTTCACCAATTACACGCTTTGTCACTTCTGCGTGTACGCGCTAGGCCCATTGCCACCAATTACACACTTTGACACTCGGACGTGTCTTTCATTTTTTTCACATGCAACATTTTCCAACGTGTGCCCAATTCAACGTGCACGTGACTTCATAGACGGGCATACGCTGGCGACGCGTTTACGCGCTAAGGGCCTTTCCTCGAATTACACGCAGACGTGTTGGATTTTCACATGCCAAATCACTCCGTATCAAGCTGGCCACGCGTTCACACACGGAAGACCACGCTCCTGCCCAGAAGGCCAAATTACTGCCCCCCAGACCCCTGAGCACGCTCCCACCTGCCAACTGCTGCTGCCTGACTGCCGGCTGTCCACGTGCCCTGCCATTTGCTGCCTGCACATCAGCCAGGGGTGCTGTTGCTGTGACCACCCCTGCTGGAACCGAAGACTCCCGACTGATTTTCCATCGCCCCACAGCCCAGCCCCAGGACCCAGTTGCCCACCCACTCCTGCCTCTGGGGTTGCCATGTCGGGCACTGCAACATCTGGCACCAGTGGCAACCCCCGGCCAAGGAGGCAGAGGGGCACCAGCTTCACTGCCACCGAAGTTGGTGTCCTGGTGGAGCATGTCCTGGGGCAGTATGATGCCCTCTTCAGACGGTTGCGCGCCGACAAGGAAGGACGGACTCGGATCTGGATGGACATCGTGACTGCCATCAACGCGGAGGAGGTGGCAGTCCGTGACTACGAACGTGTCAGGAAGCGCTGGGAGGACTTCAGGTCCAGGACCCTCAACAAGGCCCGGCGCCTCCTGAAGGCAGCGGATGCTAAGGGGCGCCAGGGCCACTTGTCGGAAGATCAGATGAGGGTCCTGGAACGCATATCCCCAGCGCTCCACATCCAGGTCCTTGAGAAGCAGACCCGTCTGGAGTCGAGCGGTAAGTGTACATGCATACTGATTGTAAGCTGTGCGTGTGGTGGTGTGCCAGGAGTGTGCAGGTTGAACATGTATTTTTATGTGGCCAAGTAGGGGGGTGTACAGGGCCGTGAGGGTGACACATGCGAGGGGTCTCATGTGTGACACATGGATGGTGCTTGTGTGTGTGGGCTTGCATTGCACAGGATGTGGAGGAATGATTGTCAGGTGTGACATGGATGTCGATCAAAACACTGCGACAGTTGGCGGAGGTGTACACATGCATGCAAGTTTGGTGTTGTGTGTGCATGTGTAGTGTACTCCCTATGTTGCATGTGATGTGTGAATGACCTTTGGCTGCTCATGCTGTTGTATGTGAATGGATGGTGCTAGCTGTTGCATTATGGCTGTGGTATGGCTCATGTGTGCAAGTTGAAATGACATGTGTGTTGGGGATTGTGATGCCATGTCTGAGGTTTACCAATGCCACTCATGTATAACTGTCGTGTGTGTATGAGTCCATTTTACAGTGCCCTGATGCCTGTGTTTTCTTTCTCCCTGTCTGCAGCGTCAACTGATGAAGAGGGCGGAGAAGGTGCTGTGGAGCACAGCGGCAGGGGTCGCACCACCAGCCGGAGATGCAAGGCCCGGATCCCCTCCCAGGTTGTGATCTCGTCGGGGAGTGAGGAGTCTGGTGCCGCGTCCCAGGCCGCAGCTGCCGAGGGGAGGTCCAAGAGGCGGAGGTTGGAGTTGGACTCCTCGGCAGCAGAAGGGGCAGCTGGGACCCCACAGGGCCCAATGGGGGAAGATGGCACGGAGTCATCCAGGTTGGTGGGGGGTTTGGTGGAGGAGGAGGCCGTACAAGCGACAGTGGCGGGGTCTGGAGGTGGGGATTCCACTGGTACTAGTGGTGCAGTGCAGGATCAGGGACAGGAGGCAGCACAGGCCGCCGCGGAGGTGACTGTGTGCAATCCTGTCCCTGCTCCTGTCACTGCATCATCTTGCACCAGCGGGGATGCCTACCTCCAGACCCGTTCTCAGGGAGAGGATTGGCTTACGACACCTGGCGTTCCACTCCCTGCGGATGTGGCTATCCTGCACCAGGTTGTTCCTGTCCAGGGTGGGGTGGCGTTGCGTCAACGGGCCATGCGAGCTGACCTGCAGTCTTTTCATGATGAGTCTGCACGTCTTCTCGCATGGCTCGTTGACCGCGTTGACCCACTGGGACAGCTCACCAGGGCTGGATTCCTCCGTTTCCTGGACCTTGTTCCGACCCCCTTCTCCACAGAACCCCCTATGCCCCAGTCGTCCTCCATGCCATCTTCCCACCCATGTGTCACCTGGGTGCCCTGTGGAGCTGCCTCCGACCGTGCGGCCAGGCTGGTGGACAACAGATCCCTGCCACAGTCGGGAGTCGGACGTCCAGCAGGGGTGGCCACGTCAACGACTGCACCCCAGCTGGAGGAGGATGTGCAGGCACCATCGGACAGGGCACATGGACAGCAGCAGATGCAGCAGCAGGAGGCTGTAGGTGGGAGCCACAATAGCTCGGGGCCTTCAACATCGGAGGGGCAGGCATCGGCCGGAGGGCAGGAGGACCCTGGACGGGAAGTGTCTTCCGTGTGGCAGCGGTTGGGCCACGCCATAGATCCGGAGCGGCAGCAGGCAGAAGAGGCGCGGCTCACGATGGTCAGGGCGGAGAAGTCCATGCGGAGGGCCCTGAGGCGGGCCGAGTGCCTCGAGGCAATCCGCAGGGAGTTGGAGGTGAACATGTCGGCGTCCCTGCGGACCCTCGGGGCCATGGAACAGGACCGCCTCCGGGACATAGACGAGGAGTTCGATGATGCCCTGGCCCGGAACACCACTAAGTGAGCCGCTGGACTGGCCCGCCGCCATTGTATATAGTTATTTAGTGATAGGTTTCCTTTGCAGTTTATTTTTCTTTGGAGTCGACGGACACTGCTCCACCTTTTGTATATAGTTCCATTTTAGATAGGTTTTTTGGTAGGTTTCATTTCTTCCCTTGGGATGATGGACCCTGAATACTTTGTACATAGTTGGACTTTGGATTTGGATATTTTTTTAACTATGAATATTTTTTGCCATGGAGCAATGGTTTTCTATTTCTTTTTTACCTTCATTTACTTTTCATGGACTTGAACTTTGGAAGATATTTTTTCGTATTGTCATTTATTGATTTCATTTTGAAAAGAGACAGCCTGCTTAATTTTTTAATTATTTTACTTGTGTATTTTGGTTGATTTTGATAGCCATTGCTGTTGTTTTTAATACATTATTTTGATTTTTTCATTCTTCAATGTGTGGTTTCATCTCATTGTTTTCATGCATGTCATGATATGGGTTTTCAGGTTCCCTTGCAACCATTGTGTGTGTGTGAGACACATGTGTTGATTTACATTGTTTCCATTGGAGTAGTATCATGGGCACATGTAATACTTGGCTGTCTTTGGGCTGTGGTGGCTGGCCATGAGGCACATGCTTGAGGATTGTCAGGGCCTGTGGGCAGGGGGACATGAGTGGCGGCCTGGTGGAGGCTGCCCCTGGTGGCGGGGGGGTGGGGGTGGTGGTAGACATGAGTGGGGGCCTGGTGGAGGGTGCCCCTGGTGGCTGGGGGGTGGGGGTGGTGGGATACATGGGTGGGGGCCTGGTGGAGGGTGCCCCTGGTGGTTGGGGGGTGGGGGTGGTGGTAGACATGAGTGGGGGCCTGGTGGAGGCTGCCCCTGCACTGCTGGGGGGTGGGGGTGGCGGGAGACATGAGTGGGGGCCTGGTGGAGGCTGCCCCTGCACTGCTGGGGGGTGGGGGTGGTGGGAGACATGAGTTGGACATGAGTGGGGGCCTGGTGGAGGGAGCCCCTGGTGGCTGGGGGGTGGGGGTGGTGGGAGACATGAGTGGGGGCCTGGTGGAGGCTGCCCCTGCACTGCTGGGGGGTGGGGGTGGTGGGAGACATGGGTGGGGGCCTGATGGAGGGTGCCCCTGGTGGCTGGGGGGTGGGGGTGGTGGTAGACATGAGTGGGGGCCTGGTGGAGGCTGCCCCTGCACTGCTGGGGGGTGGGGGTTGTGGGAGACATGAGTGGGGGCCTGGTGGAGGGTGCCCCTGCACTGCTGGGGGGTGGGGTTGGTGGGAGACATGAGTGGGGGCCTGGTGGAGGGTGCCCCTGGTGGCTGGGGGGTGGGGGTGGTGGGAGACATGGGTGGGGGCCTGGTGGAGGGTGCCCCTGCACTGCTGGAGGGTGGGGGTGGTGGGAGACATGAGTGGGGGCCTGGTGGAGGGTGCCCCTGCACTGCTGGGGGGTGGGGGTGGTGGGAGACATGAGTGGGGGCCTGGTGGAGGGTGCCCCTGGTGGCTGGGGGGTGGGGGTGGTGGTAGACATGAGTGGGGGCCTGGTGGCGGCTGCCCCTGCACTGCTGGGGGGTGGGGGTGGTGGGAGACATGAGTGGGGGCCTGGTGGAGGCTGCCCCTGGTGGCTGGGGGGTGGGGGTGGTGGGAGACATGGGTGGGGGCCTGGTGGAGGGTGCCCCTGGTGGCTGGGGGGTGGGGGTGGTGGTAGACATGAGTGGGGGCCTGGTGGAGGCTGCCCCTGCACTGCTGGGGGGTGGGGGTGGTGGTAGACATGAGTGGGGGCCTGGTGGAGGGTGCCCCTGCACTGCTGGGGGGTGGGGGTGGTGGGAGACATGAGTGGGGGCCTGGTGGAGGGTGCCGCTGGTGGCTGGGGGGTGGGGGTGGTGGTAGACATGAGTGGGGGCCTGGTGGAGGCTGCCCCTGGTGGCTGGGGGGTGGGGGTGGTGGGAGACATGGGTGGAGGCCTGGTGGAGGGTGCCCCTGGTGGCTGGGGGGTGGGGGTGGTGGGAGACATGAGTGGGGGCCTGGTGGAGGCTGCCCCTGGTGGCTGTGGGTGGGGGTGGTGGTAGACATGAGTGGGGGCCTGGTGGAGGGTGCCCCTGCACTGCTGGGGGGTGGGGGTGGTGGGAGACATGAGTGGGGGCCTGGTGGAGGGTGCCCCTGGTGGCTGGGGGGTGGGGGTGGTGGTAGACATGAGTGGGGGCCTGGTGGAGGCTGCCCCTGGTGGCTGGGGGGTGGGGGTGGTGGGAGACATGAATGGGGGCCTGGTGGAGGGTGCCCCTGGTGGCTGGGGGGTGGGGGTGGTGGGAGACATGAGTGGGGGCCTGGTGGAGGCTGCCCCTGGTGGCTGGGGGGTGGGGGTGGTGGGAGACATGAGTGGGGGCCTGGTGGAGGGTGCCCCTGGATGCTGGGGGGTGGGGGTTGTGGGAGACATGAGTGGGGGCCTGGTGGAGGGTGCCCCTGCACTGCTGGGGGGTGGGGGTGGTGGGAGACATGAGTGGGGGCCTGGTGGAGGGTTCCCCTGGATGCTGGGGGGTGGGGGTGGTGGGAGACATGAGTGGGGGCCTGGTGGAGGGTGCCCCTGCACTGCTGGGGGGTGGGGGTGGTCGGAGACATGAGTGGGGGCCTGGTGGAGGGTGCCCCTGGTGGCTGGGGGTGGGGGTGGTGGGAGACATGAGTGGGGGCCTGGTAGAGGGTGCCCCTGCACTGCTGGGGGGTGGGGGTGGTGGGAGACATGGGTGGGGGCCTGGTGGAGGGTGCCCCTGGTGGCTGGGGGGTGGGGGTGGTGGGAGACATGGGTGGGGGCCTGGTGGAGGGTGCCCCTGCGCTGCTGGGGGGTGGGGGTGGTGGGAGACATGGGTGGGGGCCGGGTGGAGGGTGCCCCTGCACTGCTGGGGGGTGGGGGTGGTGGGAGACATGAGTGGGGGCCTGGTGGAGGGTGCCCCTGCACTGCTGGGGGGTGGGGGTGGTGGGAGACATGAATGGGGGCCTGGTGGAGGGTGCCCCTGGTGGCTGGGGGGTGGGGGTGGTGGTAGAAATGAGTGGGGGCCTGGTGGAGGCTGCCCCTGCACTGCTGGAGGGTGGGGGTGGTGGGAGACATGAGTGGGGGCCTGGTGGAGGGTGCCCCTGCACTGCTGGGGGGTGGGGGTGGTGGGAGACATGAGTGGGGGCCTGGTGGAGGATGCCCCTGGTGGCTGGGGGGTGGGGGTGGTGGTAGACATGAGTGGGGGCCTGGTGGAGGCTGCCCCTGCACTGCTGGGGGGTGGGGGTGGTGGGAGACATGAGTGGGGGCCTGGTGGAGGGTGCCCCTGGTGGCTGGGGGGTGGTGGGATACATGAATGGGGGCCTGGTGGAGGGTGCCCCTGGTGGCTGGGGGGTGGGGGTGGTGTTAGACATGAGTGGGGGCCTGGTGGAGGCTGCCCCTGCACTGCTGGGGGGTGGGGGTGGTGGGAGACATGAGTGGGGGCCTGGTGGAGGCTGCCCCTGCACTGCTGGAGGGTGGGGGTGGTGGGAGACATGAGTGGGGGCCTGGTGGAGGGTGCCCCTGGTGGCTGGGGGGTGGGGGTGGTGGGAGACATGAGTGGGGGCCTGGTGGAGGCTGCCCCTGGTGGCGGGGGCTTGGGGGTGGTGGTAGACATGAGTGGGGGCCTGGTGGAGGGTGCCCCTGGTGGCTGGGGGGTGGGGGTGGTGGGATACATGGGTGGGGGCCTGGTGGAGGGTGCCCCTTGTGGCTAGGGGGTGGGGGTGGTGGTAGACATGAGTGGGGGCCTGGTGGAGGCTGCCCCTGCACTGCTGGGGGGTGGGGGTGGTGGGAGACATGAGTGGGGGCCTGGTGGAGGGTGCCCCTGGTGGCTGGGGGGTGGGGGTGGTGGTAGACATGAGTGGGGGCATGGTGGAGGCTGCCCCTGCACTGCTGGGGGGTGGGGGTGGTAGGAGACATGAGTGGGGGCCTGGTGGAGGGTGCCCCTGGTGGCTGGGGGGTGGGGGTGGTGGGATACATGGGTGGGGGCCTGGTGGAGGGTGCCCCTGGTGGCTGGGGGGTGGGGGTGGTGGTAGACATGAGTAGGGGTCTGGTGGAGGCTGCCCCTGCACTGCTGGGGGGTGGGGGTGGTGGGAGACATGAGTGGGGGCCTGGGGGAGGCTGCCCCTGCACTGCTGGGGGGTGGGTGTGGTGGGAGACATGAGTGGGGGCCTGGTGCAGGGTGCCCCTGGTGGCTGGGGGGTGGGGGTGGTGGGAGACATGAGTGGGGGCCTGGTGGAGGCTGCCCCTGGTGGCGGGGGGGTGGGGGTGGTGGTAGACATGAGTGGGGGCCTGGTGGAGGGTGCCCCTGGTGGCTGGGGGGTGGGGGTGGTGGGATACATGGGTGGGGGCCTGGTGGAGGGTGCCCCTGGTGGCTGGGGGGTGGGAGTGGTGGTAGACATGAGTGGGGGCCTGGTGGAGGCTGCCCCTGCACTGCTGGGGGGTGGGGGTGGTGGGAGACATGAGTTGGGTATGAGTGGGGGCCTGGTGGAGGGTGCCCCTGGTGGCTGGGGGGTGGGGGTGGTGGGAGACATGAGTGGGAGCCTGGTGGAGGCTGCCCCTGCACTGCTGGGGGGTGGGGGTGGTGGGAGACATGGGTGGGGGCCTGGTGGATGGTGCCCCTGGTGGCTGGGGGGTGGGGGTGCTGGTAGACATGAGTGGGGGCCTGGTGGAGGCTGCCCCTGCACTGCTGGGGGGTGGGGGTGGTGGGAGACATGAGTGGGGGCCTGGTGGAGGGTGCCCCTGGTGGCTGGGGGGTGGGGGTGGTGGGATACATGGGTGGGGGCATGGTGGAGGGTGCCCCTGGTGGCTGGGGGGTGCGGGTGGTGTTAGACATGAGTGGGGGCCTGGTGGAGGCTGCCCCTGCACCTAGGGGGGTGGGGGTGGTGGGAGACATGAGTGGGGGCCTGGTGGAGGCTGCCCCTGCACTGCTGGGGGGTGGGGGTGGTGGGAGACATGAGTGGGGGCCTGGTGGAGGGTGCCCCTGGTGGCTGGGGTGTGGGGGTGGTGGGAGACATGAGTGGGGGCCTGGTGGAGGCTGCCCCTGGTGGCGGGGGGGTGAGGGTGGTGGTAGACATGAGTGGGGGCCTGGTGGAGAGTGCCCCTGCTGGCTGGGGGGTGGGGGTGGTGGGATACATGGGTGGGGGCCTGGTGGAGGGTGCCCCTTGTGGCTGGGGGGTGGGGGTGGTGGTAGACATGAGTGGGGGCCTGGTGGAGGCTGCCCCTGCACTGCTGGGGGGTGGGGGTGGTGGGAGACATGAGTGGGGGCCTGGTGGAGGGTGCCCCTGGTGGCTGGGCGTTGGGGGTGGTGGGATACATGGGTGGGAGCCTGGTGGAGGGTGCCCCTGGTGGCTGGGGGGTGGGGGTGGTGGTAGACATGAGTGGGGGCCTGGTGGAGGCTGCCCCTGCACTGCTGGGGGGTGGGGGTGGTGGTAGACATGAGTGGGGGCCTGGTGGAGGCTGCCCCTGCACTGCTGGGGGGTGGGTGTGGTGGGAGACATGAGTGGGGGCCTGGTGCAGGGTGCCCCTGGTGGCTGGGGGGTGGGGGTGGTGGGAGACATGAGTGGGGGCATGGTGGAGGCTGCCCCTGGTGGTGGGGGGTGGGGGTGGTGGTAGACATGAGTGGGGGCCTGGTGGAGGGTGCCCCTGGTGGCTGGGGGGTGGGGGTGGTGGGATACATGGGTGGGGGCCTGGTGGAGGGTGCCCCTGGTGGCTGGGGGGTGGGAATGGTGGTAGACATGAGTGGGGGCCTGGTGGAGGCTGCCCCTGCACTGCTGGGGGGTGGGGGTGGTGGGAGACATGAGTTGGATATGAGTGGGGGCCTGGTGGAGGGTGCCCCTGGTGGCTGGGGGGTCGGGGTGGTGGGAGACATGAGTGGGGGCCTGGTGGAGGCTGCCCCTGCACTGCTGGGGGGTGGGGGTGGTGGGAGACATGGGTGGGGGCCTGGTGGAGGGTGCCCCTGGTGGCTGGGGGGTGGGGGTGGTGGTAGACATGAGTGGGGGCCTGGTGGAGGCTGCCCCTGCACTGCTGGGGGGTGGGGGTGATGGGAGACATGAGTGGGGGCCTTGTGGAGGGTGCCCCTGCACTGCTGGGGGGTGGGGGTGGTGGGAGACATGAGTGGGGGCCTGGTGGAGGGTGCCCCTGCACTGCTGGGGGGTGGGGTGGTGGGAGACATGAGTGGGGGCCTGGTGGAGGGTGCCCCTGGTGGCTGGGGGGTGGGGGTAGTGGTAGACATGAGTGGGGGCCGGTGGAGGCTGCCCCTGCACTGCTGGGGGGTGGGGGTGGTGGGAGACATGAGTGGGGGCCTGGTGGAGGGTGCCCCTGCACTGCTGGGGGGTGGGGGTGGTGGGAGACATGAGTGGGGGCCTGGTGGAGGGTGCCCCTGGTGGCTGGGGGGTGGGGGTGGTGGTAGACATGAGTGGGGGCCTCGTGGAGGCTGCCCCTGCACTGCTGGGGGGTGGGGGTGGTGGGAGACATGAGTGGGGGCCTGGTGGAGGGTGCCCCTGGTGGCTGGGGGGTGGGGGTGGTGGGATACATGGGTGGGGGCCTAGTGGAGGGTGCCCCTTGTGGCTGGGGGGTGGGGGTGGTGGTAGACATGAGTGGGGGCCTGCTGGAGGCTGCCCCTGCACTGCCGGGGGGTGGGCGGTGGTGGGAGACATGAGTGGGGGCCTGGTGGAGGCTGCCCCTGCACTGATGGGGGTGGGGGTGGTGGGAGACATGAGTGGGGGTCTGGTGGAGGGTGCCCCTGGTGGCTGGGGGGTGGGGGTGGTGGAAGACATGAGTGGGGGCCTGGTGGAGGCTGCCCCTGCACTGCTGGGGGGTGGGGGTGGTGGGAGACATCGGTGGGTGCCTGGTGGAGGGTGCCCCTGGTGGCTGGGGGGTGGGGGTGGTGGGAGACATGGGTGGGGGCCTGGTGGAGGGTGCCCCTGCACTGCTGGGGGGTGGGGGTGGTGGGAGACATGAGTGGGGGCCTGGTGGAGGCTGCCCCTGCACTGCTGGGGGGTGGGTGTGGTGGGAGACATGAGTGGGGGCCTGGTGCAGGGTGCCCCTGGTGGCTGGGGGGTGGTGGTGGTGGGAGACATGAGTGGGGGCCTGGTGGAGGCTGCCCCTGGTGGCGGGGGGGTGGGGGTGGTGGTAGACATGAGTGGGAGCCTGGTGGAGGGTGCCCCTGGTGGCTGGGGGGTGGGGGTGGTGGGATACATGGGTGGGGGCCTGGTGGAGGGTGCCCCTGGTGGCTGGGGGGTGGGAGTGGTGGTAGACATGAGTGGGGGCCTGGTGGAGGCTGCCCCTGCACTGCTGGGGGGTGGGGGTGGTGGGAGACATGAGTTGGGTATGAGTGGGGGCCTGGTGGAGGGTGCCCCTGGTGGCTGGGGGGTGGGGGTGGTGGGAGACATGAGTTGGGGCCTGGTGGAGGCTGCCCCTGCACTGCTGGGGGGTGGTGGGAGACATGGGTGGGGGCCTGGTGGATGGTGCCCCTGGTGGCTGGGGGGTGGGGGTGCTGGTAGACATGAGTGGGGGCCTGGTGGAGGCTGCCCCTGCACTGCTGGGGGGTGGGGGTGGTGGGAGACATGAGTGGGGGCCTGGTGGAGGGTGCCCCTGGTGGCTGGGGGGTGGGGGTGGTGGGATACATGGGTGGGGGCCTGGTGGAGGGTGCCCCTGGTGGCTGGGGGGTGGGGGTGGTGTTAGACATGAGTGGGGGCCTGGTGGAGGCTGCCCCTGCACTGCTGGGGGGTGGGGGTGGTGGGAGACATGAGTGGGGGCCTGGTGGAGGCTGCCCCTGCACTGCTGGGGGGTGGGGGTGGTGGGAGACATGAGTGGGGGCCTGGTGGAGGGTGCCCCTGGTGGCTGGGGGGTGGGGGTGGTGGGAGACATGAGTGGGGGCCTGGTGGAGGCTGCCCCTGGTGGCGGGGGGTGGGGGTGGTGGTAGACATGAGTGGGGGCCTGGTGGAGAGTGCCCCTGCTGGCTGGGGGGTGGGGGTGGTGGGATACATGGGTGGGGGCCTGGTGGAGGGTGCCCCTGGTGGCTGGGGGGTGGGGGTGGTGGGATACATGGGTGGGGGCCTGGTGGAGGGTGCCCCTGGTGGCTGGGGGGTGGGGGTGGTGGTAGACATGAGTGGGAGCCTGGTGGAGGCTGCCCCTGCACTGCTGGGGGGTGGGTGTGGTGGGAGACGTGAGTGGGGGCCTGGTGCAGGGTGCCCCTGGTGGCTGGGGGGTGGGGGTGGTGGGAGACATGAGTGGGGGCCTGGTGGAGGCTGCCCCTGGTGGCGGGGGGTGGGGGTGGTGGTAGACATGAGTGGGGGCCTGGTGGAGGGTGCCCCTGGTGGCTGGGGGGTGGGGGTGGTGGGATACATGGGTGGGGGCCTGGTGGAGGCTGCCCCTGCACTGCTGGGGGGTGGGGGTGGTGGGAGACATGAGTTGGATATGAGTGGAGGCCTGGTGGAGGGTGCCCCTGGTGGCTGGGGGGTCGGGGTGGTGGGAGACATGAGTGGGGGCCTGGTGGAGGCTGCCCCTGCACTGCTGGGGGGTGGGGGTGGTGGGAGACATGGGTGGGGGCCTGGTGGAGGGTGCCCCTGGTGGCTGGGGGGTGGGGGTGGTGGTAGACATGAGTGGGGGCCTGGTGGAGGCTGCCCCTGCACTGCTGGGGTGTGGGGGTGATGGGAGACATGAGTGGGGGCCTGGTGGAGGGTTCCCCTGCACTGCTGGGGGGTGGGGGTGGTGGGAGACATGAGTGGGGGCCTGGTGGAGGGTGCCCCTGGTGGCTGGGGGGTGGAGGTAGTGGTAGACATGAGTGGGGGCCTGGTGGAGGCTGCCCCTGCACTGCTGGGGAGTGGGGGTGGTGGGAGACATGAGTGGGGGCCTGGTGGAGGGTGCCCCTGCACTGCTGGGGGGTGGGGGTGGTGGGAGACATGAGTGGGGGCCTGGTGGAGGGTGCCCCTGGTGGCTGGGGGGTGGGGGTGGTGGTAGACATGAGTGGGGGCCTGGTGGAGGCTGCCCCTGCACTGCTGGGGGGTGGGGGTGGTGGGAGACATGAGTGGGGGCCTGGTGGAGGGTGCCCCTGGTGGCTGGGGGGTGGGGGTGGTGGGATACATGGGTGGGGGCCTGGTGGAGGGTGCCCCTTGTGGCTGGGGGGTGGGGGTGGTGGTAGACATGAGTGGGGGCCTGCTGGAGGCTGCCCCTGCACTGCCGGGGGGTGGGCGGTGGTGGGAGACATGAGTGGGGGCCTGGTGGAGGCTGCCCCTGCACTGCTGGGGGTGGGGGTGGTGGGAGACATGAGTGGGGGCCTGGTGGAGGGTGCCCCTGGTGGCTGGGGGGTGGGGGTGGTGGGAGACATGAGTGGGGGCCTGGTGGAGGCAACCCCTGCACTGCTGGGGGGTGGGGGTGGTGGGAGACATGGGTGGGTGCCTGGTGGAGGGTGCCCCTGGTGGCTGGGGGGTGGGGGTGGTGGGAGACATGGGTGGGGGCCTGGTGGAGGGTGCCCCTGCACTGCTGGGGGGTGGGGGTGGTGGGAGACATGAGTGGGGGCCTGGTGGAGGGTGCCCCTGCATTGCTGGGGGGTGGGAGTGGTGTGAGACATGAGTGGGGGCCTGGTGGAGGGTGCCCCTGGTGGCTGGGGGGTGGGGGTGGTGGTAGACATGAGTGGGGGCCTGGTGGAGGCTGCCCCTGCACTGCTGGGCGGTGGGGGTGGTGGGAGACATGAGTGGGGGCCTGGTGGAGGGTGCCCCTGCACTGCTGGGGGGTGGGGGTGGTGGGAGACATGAGTGGGGGCCTGGTGGAGGGTGCCCCTGGTGGCTGGGGGGTGGGGGTGGTGGTAGACATGAGTGGGGGCCTGGTGGAGGCTGCCCCTGGTGGCTGGGGGGTGGGGGTGGTGGGAGACATGGGTGGGGGCCTGGTGGAGGGTGCCTCTGGTGGCTGGGGGGTGGGGGTGGTGGGAGACATGAGTGGGGGCCTGGTGGAGGGTGCCCCTGGTGGCTGGGGGGTGGGGGTGGTGGGAGACATGAGTGGGGGCCTGTGTCATGCCTGCGCCATGGGCGCATACATTGGCAATCAATATGGACAAATTGTTATTCATTTATCTACAGAAAACTCCTGGATCAACCGCTATTCACGATTTGGACTTTATTTCCCATTTGCAAGACTTTGGTGCCTTTTTATTTTTCCCAGAAAACTACACTTACCATAATGCACTTGGCTATAATCATCCATTCCTGGCTATTCCTATTTTTCTTCATCAGAACTACAATCCCCAGAAGCCCTAGGGATTTGCTCTGCTTCCACCAGCTCAGGAACAGAGAGGGAGGTGGCCGATTGTCTGCAGGTGTGCTGAGCCAGGTGCAACCAATTAGCCTGCCTCTGTGCTGGGCTGGGCAGTATAAAGGCTGCTGCCTGCAAGAGCTCAGTCTCTTGCATTGAGTGTCCTTCCGGCACCTTATTTGCTTCGAGCTACAAACTTTGTATGCTGTTTCCTGATTTCACCTGCTCTTTGCTCCAGTGCCCTGCCGGGCTCTCCACATTGCAGCCAATCACGCTCTGCTGCCTTCCAGCCTCCGCCCTTGCCCTGCCGGGCTCTCCACATTGCAGCCGATCACGCTCTGCTGCCTTCCAGCCTCTGCCCTTGCCCTGCCGGGCTCTCCACATTGCAGCCGATCACGCTCTGCTGCCTTCCAGCCTCCGCCCTTGCCCTGCCGGGCTCTCCACATTGCAGCCGATCAAGCTCTGCTGCCTTCCAGCCTCCGCCCTTGCCCTGCCGGGCTCTCTACATTGCAGCTGATCACGCTCTGCTGCTTTCCAGCCTCGGCCCTTGTCCTCTGGGCTCCCTGCTCTGCAGCCTGCCTCACTCCGGCTGCCTTCAGCCCTTGTCCTCTGGGCTCCCTGCTCTGCAGCCTGCCTCACTCCGGCTGCCTATAGCCCTTGTCCTATGGGCTTCCTACTTTGCAGCTTATCACGCTCCGCTGCCTACTACCTACCTTTTTCCGCTGGGTTCTCGGCCTAGCAGCCCTCTACAGTCCTCTGCAACCTTCTACGGTCAGCGGCCCTGCCCCTCAGGGTCCCCTCCTTGCTGCCCGGCCCTTCTGGGTTCCTTGCCGTGCAGCCTGCTTTACTCTGCTGCCCTAAGCCCTTTTCCTCTGGGCTCTCTACCTTACAGCCCTGCTCCTGTGGGCTTGCTCATTGCTTTCCTGCTCCTCTGAGCTCTCAACCTTGTTCCTTACTGTCCTCTGCTATCCTATCCTGTTACACGACTTTCCCTTCATTTCCTTCTGCCAGTTTGCTATCAACCTCCTTTTCCTGGATTTGTCTGTAAGTATCTTCTCTTGTCCTGTTTGTAGACCCTTTTGTACAGAGCTTGTCTGTTGGTTCCCATCAGTCAAACTCTGCCCCTTCCCTTGTCTCGTTTCTACATTACAGACACCCATAGCTGCTGTTCCAAGCCATGAGCAAACAGCGTGGGCCTCTGTTATAGCAAACTGTGCAGAAGGCTTGAGTATTTCCTAAGGTTTGTGGAATACTCTTTTCCTATATCTGCATACACCCCAAGAGGGAATTCATTCTGTACCTTTTCCTTGCTACTCTTGCCTACTCTTCGTTCTCTTTCCTTTCAGCTGTGTGTGTGCTTCTCTGTCCACTTTATTTAGGCACAACCACCCAAACCCTTTTTGGGTGTCCTGTGCCACTCTTAATAGAGTGCCATCCCTGACAGCCTGGTGGAGGCTGCCCCTGGTGCCTGGGGGGTGGGGGTGGTGGGAGACATGAGTGGGGGCCTGGTGGAGGGTGCCCCTGGATGCTGGGGGGTGGGGGTGGTGGGAGACATGAAGGGGGGCCTGGTGGAGGGTGCCCCTGCACTGCTGGGGGGTGGGGGTGGTGGGAGGCATGAGTGGGGGCCTGGTGGAGGGTGCCCCTGGATGCTGGGGGGTGGGGGGGGGGTGGGAGACATGAGTGGGGGCCTGGTGGAGGGTGCCCCTGCACTGCTGGGGGGTGGGGGTGGTGGGAGACATGAGTGGGGGCCTGGTGGAGGGTGCCCCTGGTGGCTGGGGGGTGGTGGGAGACATGAGTGGGGGCCTGGTGGAGGGTGCCCCTGCACTGCTGGGGGGTGGGGGTGGTGGGAGACATGGGTGGGGGCCTGGTGGAGGGTGCCCCTGGTGGCTGGGGGGTGGGGGTGGTGGGAGACATGGGTGGGGGCCTGGTGGAGGGTGCCGCTGCACTGCTGGGGGGTGGGGGTGTTGGGAGACATGGGTGGGGGCCTGGTGGAGGGTGCCCCTGGTGGCTGGGGGTGGGGGTGGTGGGAGACATGAGTGGGGGCCTGGTGGAGGGTGCCCCTGGATGCTGGGGGGTGGGGGTGGTGGGAGACATGAGTGGGGGCCTGGTGGAGGGTGCCCCTGCACTGCTGGGGGGTGGGTGTGGTGGGAGACATGTGGGGTCCTGGTGGAGGGTGCCCCTGGTGGCTGGGGGGTGGGGGTGGTGGGAGACATGAGTGGGGGCCTATGGAGGGTGCCCCTGCACTGCTGGGGGGTGGGGGTGGTGGGAGACATGGGTGGGGGCCTGGTGGAGGGTGCCCCTGGTGGCTGGGGGGTGGGGGTGGTGGGAGACATGGGTGGGGGCCTGGTGGAGGGTGCCCCTGCACTGCTGGGGGGTGGGGGTGGTGGGAGACATGGGTGGGGGCCTGGTGGAGGGTGCCCCTGGTGGCTGGGGGGTGGGGGTGGTGGGAGACATGGGTGGAGGCCTGGTGGAGGGTGCCCCTGCACTGCTGGGGGGTGGGGGTGGTGGGAGACATGAGTGAGGGCCTGGTGGAGGGTGCCCCTGCACTGCTGGGGGGTGGTGGTGGTGGGAGACATGAGTGGGGGCCTGGTGGAGGGTGCCCCTGGTGGCTGGGGGGTGGGGGTGGTGGTAGACATGAGTGGGAACCTGGTGGAGGCTGCCCCTGCACTGCTGGGGGTGGGGGTGGTGGGAGACATGAGTGGGGGCCTGGTGGAGGGTGCCCCTGCACTGCTGGGGGGTGGGGGTGGTGGGAGACATGAGTGGGGGCCTGGTGGAGGGTTCCCCTGGTGGCTGGGGGGTGGGGGTGGTGGTAGACATGAGTGGGGGCCTGGTGGAGGCTGCCCCTGCACTGCTGGGGGGTGGGGGTGGTGGGAGACATGAGTGGGGGCCTGGTGGAGGGTGCCCCTGCACTGCTGTGGGGTGGGGGTGGTGGGAGACATGAGTGGGGGCCTGGTGGAGGCTGGTGGAGGCTGCCCCTGCACTGCTGGGGGGTGGGGGTGGTGGGATACATGGGTGGGGGCCTGGTGGAGGGTGCCCCTGGTGGCTGGGGGGTGGTGGGATACATGGGTGGGGGCCTGGTGGAGGGTGCCCCTGGTGGCTGGGGGGTGGGGGTGGTGGTAGACATGAGTGGGGGCCTGGTGGAGGCTGCCCCTGCACTGCTGGGGGGTGGGGGTGGTGGGAGACATGAGTGGGGGCCTGGTGGAGGCTGCCCCTGCACTGCTGGGGGGTGGGGGTGGTGGGAGACATGAGTTGGACATGAGTGGGGGCCTGGTGGAGGCTGCCCCTGCACTGCTGGGGGGTGGGTGTGGTGGGAGACATGGGTGGGGGCCTGGTGGAGGCTGCCCCTGCACTGCTGGGGGGTGGGGGTGCAGGGGGACATGAGCAGGTGTGCAGGGTATTCCCCTGTTTTGTGGGCTGCCTGCAGGGGCCGTGGAGGGTGTACAGGGAACACCTGTGAGGACCCATCCAGCCTAATCGCGTGTGTAACTTCCCACGCACCCCTGTAATACACGTACCAAGCCAAATCGCGTGTGATAATTCCCGCGCACCCCTGTAATACACGTACCTGGCCAAATCTCATGTGAGAATTCCTGTGCACCCCTGTAATACACGTACCCAGCCGAATCGCGTGTAAAACTTCCCGTGTACCCCTGTAATACACGTACCCAGCCAAATCGCGTGTGATAATTCCCGCGTACCCCTGTGATACACGTGCCCTGGCTAATCGCGTGTAAAACTTCACGCGTACCCCTGTAATACACGTACCCTGGCCAATCGCGTGTTAAACTTCCCGCGTACCCCTGTAATACACGTACCCTGGCTAATCGCGTGTATAACTTCACGCATACCCATGATATGCACGTTACCCGCTTTGCGTTCCTTGTTTGGCAGCCCTGTAAACTGGTCCATGGTTAGCGCAGCCCTTTGCGATGATTTTGCGATTTTGATGGCTTTTCCTTGCGCAAGGGCGTTCTTGGGGGCGTTACTGGCGCTGCTGCAGGGTCGCTGCGATACTCTGCGCCACGGCTGGTTTGGGAGCCTAAAATCCATGAATACGCTGTGCGCGGAAATCGGTTTTAGCGCACGTGCCTGGCGCAGACAATCGCACGCGGACACTCTGCGCCAGCCGCTTGCAACACTTTTCTGCGAAATTCTATGAATTACCCTGTATATGTTTTATTAGCTTATATATGTGGCAATGTTTTTTCCAACAACTAAATTATTCAACTTTCGTCTGTAGAGTAAAACCCAAAAATCAATCATAAGAGTAATCCAGATGATTCAAGTGCACGGGAGCTAAAAAAATATATATTTATATGTATATATTAAATGCATCCACGGCTGGGAATCAATCACAAGAAATCATACAGTGAGCTTTGCAAACTGATGGCGTTGTATCATAAAATGTGGAGTTTTGCCATTAACAATGTTACAGAATGCTTAAACAATATCATCCTCCGATTGTTTGTTCATGGTTGCTCTATACGTAAATCTATTCAATTCCTATCCATATTGGCTTATCCTCACCCTCATGACCATACTGTTAATTCATTAGTAAAAAGGACTTCATATTCATTTCAGCTACTTTCCCAGATTTTCTTTTGGACAGGTGAAGTTTTCATTTTGATTCATTTGGTGCTTAGTGTTTGCTTGGTGGAGCTGTTGTGGCTATCCTGCAGTGAGCCACTTCGATCATCGCTAACCAACGACATTGGGCCTCATTACGACCCAGGCGGAGGACCATGGTGCTATTAGCACCATGGTCCATGTCGGAGTCCACCATGGCGGAATGGGGAATCACCACCCCATTCCGAGTTTGGCGGGGCGGTAATATCCCATGCCGCCATGGCCCTTCCCCATTCCCATTTTTGCCCATAGGGCTCAATGGGAATGGGGAAGGCGCTAATAACGGTACCGCAAATTGCGGTATCGTTATTAGCACCAAAGTCCCTTTGCGGTTCCCTACTTTAACGGCTGGAAAAACCAGCCGTTAAGGTCGGGTCCTGCAAAGGGATCTCGTAATCAGGCGTTAAGGGTTTAACAGCGCCGACACCTTTTACGGTGCCGTTAAACCCTTAGCGCCAGGGTCGTAATGAGGCCCATTGTGAGGTGCGAACAGTGTGGCAGCAGTTGTACATTTTACATCTTAGTCTCATGGGAATTAAACACTGTCACCATCTTACCGTTCTTCCGCTTCCCGCTGCATCAACTGGCAGCATACTATTGTCAAGATTATATGTGTGTATATTCTACTTCTATATGAATGAGTGACATGGAAACTTTAGTCATTCCTATAACTTATTAAGGGGTCCTAATTGATGCACAAACCTAATGGAATACTTGGCGTTAATGTATGGCCTCTGAACCTCTGTATGTTGAGTTCTACCTGGGCTGGAAGCTAACCTTATGTGTGTTTCCAGTCTTGGGCGAATATTTTCCTACATGGGTGTGTCTCTTCTGTCTGAATGACTTTGTCCCTTGCCTGTCCCCTCCTGCAATCGTATTTTCACAAGTGCTATGACCATGCTTTGGTTCATTTTTGGAAACATGGGCAGAAATTCTACTTATTATATGTTTCACTTTCTAACTGTGTGGGACCAGATTTAACTTGCTCATTCTCAGCCAATCACTATGTAACTTTCTACCTCTTCCCCTTGCGACCCTGCTTCCTTCACAAACATTTGATTAGGTCATGCTTCCTTGTACTTTTGGCTAGGAAAAAGCTTAATCTCATTTTTGTGACCAATCGCTGCATGCTTTTACACTGAGCCCAAGGGTGCACACTTAATCCAGCATTCACAAGCACATATCTGCCAATCACCAGCATTACATTTCTTTAAAGATCTTAGCTAAAGTTGCGTATTTATAGCTTCAGAATCAGATTGACAATCTTTTTAGCACTTTACAATCTGGTTTCCATGCCATCTATGACAGGGAGACTGCCATACTTGATCTGAAAGCTAATGTCACTAACATTTTGGACTCTGGGCAGCTGGCTCTGCTGATCTTACGTAACCTCTCTGCAGCTTTGATTTACTTGATCATACATTTCTGCTCGAGAGGCTGGACACTATCTCTAACTGTTCCAAACCTGCACTGTCATGACTGGCATCCTTTTTGGGTCCCAGAACCGCTTATGTTTCGTCTGATAGTTTTCAATCTGGTGTCCCAGAGGCAGCATGCCTCTCCCCTACATTATTTAATCTGTATACTCGTCCTCTTTTTGATCTTTGGACTGCGTAAGCATGAGGTACACCTATTACACCGATGATACTCAGGTGTTCTTCAGTTTGACTGGAGATTGCGACAGGGATCTGCAAACTATCACCTGTACCTTTGACATGATTGAAAGATGGATGAATATTAACTCCTTGACGCTTAACGGTAGCAAAACTGAAGTCATGCTGGTAGGGTCCAGTCAACGTTTGTTAACACGTGATTCACGATGCTCTAAACTCAAATGTGCCGATTGTCAGTTCAAAACAAGTCCATGGGTGAAAAAATGTGCCGTCCATTTGGACCCTAACCTGAATATGAAGAAAAACGTTAGGCAGGGCAAGGCATCTTGTGCTTATACCACAAGCCTTATTAGACAAAGCCAGCCTTATCTCTTTGAGCCTTATGTTACCTCACTCGCAACTACTCTTGTTAATTCAAAAATAGACCACTGCACTAGCCATTTTGATGGTACCTCTAAATCGAATATCGCTATTCTACATCTAGCCCAAAACAATGTTTTAAGAGATATTAGTGGCCTTGCTTGAACAGACCATGTTACCCAACCCCGTGGAGCTCTTCATTGGCTCCCTGTTGAGCAACGCATTTCCTAGAAGCTGCTAACTCTGACTCGTGCATGTCTGACGAATACGGACCCTGGATACTTAACGAAGAGGCTTCAGCAGGCTCCCATTACTCGCTCTCTTTTCTCTTTCAACTCAGTGATAAGTTTGAGAGCTTTGAAGGCACTACTTTTGACACAGTTGCTCCCCGCTTGTGGAATTCCATTCCTACGGAATGTAGGAATTGCTGAGAGCTTCCACATTAAATACAATCTATAAAGACCTTTTTTTGTAATTCCAATGACGAGCCTCTTCATATCATGGTTCCTCTCCTGGCTTGACTTGATTGTCCTTTACTTACCCTCTGTCCCCTCTTCTGTGCATTGAGGCCTGTGCGCGTGCTGTGCATAATAAACAATACTTAATAACAATAACACTAATAATAATAATAATAATAATAAGAATAATAATAATAATAGCCCAAATCAATCACAGTGTGCTTGTTTCGAATAAATGGCTGTTCTAGCATCTATTGTGCTTATTGTCTCGTGAGCCTACTTGCTGCACCTATCTCAATATGCATGCTATATTGACCTTCGGCGTATACTTTTTGATGTGTGGTTCTCATAGTTTGCCACATCTTTACCTACAACGCATATGTCTGTTGGCTGCTTTACATTTGATCTCTCAGTGAAGGGATATGATGGGAATGACCTGTACCTTTGGCCTTTGCATTGTTTCCTGACTCGTGTTTAATGGGTTTTCTCAGTTTGTACTTCCTCTCACATGTGGGATGTAGGGCTTTCATTCCAACAAGTCCACTCATTGCACTTGTTTTAGCAAGAAAAAACGCATAATTCCCTTGTATTCCCTTTTTAGTTCTAGCTCATAGAAGCAGTATTATCATATCATAGGGTTTCACCCTAAGTTACGAGGTGACTCCAGACGTGGACCCCTTGCTCACTGCTCTTAGAGAGACACAGCTTCACCTCACTGATGATGCCCAACTAGGCTGACAAACGTGTATGGGATTGCTGTGGTACTCTTGTTCAGAGGAGAATTGCCTAACATTTTGGTACTGGACTGCCCCTGGGCAGGACAAAGACTGATATGTGGGGATATTTCTTCTCTGTGAAAAGAGCAGTGATTTAAAGACTTGGTTGAGACTCTCCCAGGGGCCATCCACCCAAGAACAAGTCAATGGGCTGTGTTTGTGCTGGCAGAGAGTTTCCCAGACCCTGCCCTGTTTTGCATAACAAGTAACTGTGGGTTTCACCCTAAGTTACCAGGGGACTCCAGACGTGGACCCCTTACTCACTGCTCTTAGAGAGACACAGCTTCACCTAACTGATGATGCCCAACTAGGCTGAAACACGTCTATGGGGTTGCTGTGGTACTCTTGTTCAGAGGAGAATTGCCTAACATTTTGGTGCTGGAATGCCCCTGGGCAAGACAAAGACTGATATGGGGGTTATTTCTTCTCTGTGAAAAGAACAGTGAGCTAAAAACTTGGTTGAGACTCTCCCAGGGGCCATCCACCTAAGAACAAGTCAATGGGCTGTGTTTGTGCTGGTAGAGAGTTTCCCAGACCCCCCTGTTTTGCATACCAAGAAACTTTGGGTTTCACCCTAAGTTACCAGGGGACTCCAGACGTGGACCCCTTGCTCACTGCTCTTAGAGAGACACAACCACGGGCTAGCTGGTCAGATAGCACAGCGAGTAGAGTGCTCGCTTTGACATCCGTGCAGAGCCTGCTGACGCAGGTTTGAATCCCAGCAGGGCCAAACTCAGCCTTTCATCCTTCCGAGGTCGATAAATGAGCACCACACACTGTGGGAAATAAGCATCGCTCAGATACCTGAGGGTCCTTAGCGCTATAAAAATGCATAAACAAACAAACAAACAAAGCTTCACCTCACTGATGATGCCCAACTAGGCTGAAACACGTGTATGGGGTTGCTGTGGTACTCTTGTTCAGAGGAGAATTGCCCAACATTTCGGTGCTGGACTGCCCCTGGGCAGGACAAAGACTGATATTTGGGGATATTTCTTCTCTGTGAAAAGTACAGTGAGCTAAAGACTTGGTTGAGACTCTCCCAGGGGCCATCTACCCAAGAACAAGTCAATGGGCTGTGTCTGTGCTGGTAGAGAGTTTCCCAGACCCCCCCCCCTGTTTTGTATATACATTTATATATAGCCCAGCTGGGCTGGGTAGTGGCTGGGTAGTTATGGTTAAGTTGCTAATCCCATAGGAAGAGCACGTTTTGGGTGGCTTATAACTTTGCTCCCACTGAACGAATGTACACCAAAAAAAGTATATGGCACACTGAATTTTTCTGCAAAGTTTGGTGAGGTTTGGTCCGGGGGGGGGGAAAGTTATAGGGGGGCCCCAAAACTTTTTTTTTTCCCATAGACTGAATGGGGGAAAAACTTTGTGCACGCCTACAGCGCAAACCGCTGGACGGATTTTCATCAAATTTGCGGCAGGAGCAGCGGCTTCGTCCCGAAAGTGTGCTTTTGAAAATGTTGTGAAAATCCGTCCAGTATTGTTTTAAAAAACGATCAAAAAGTAGGTCTCAAAACATTTGTGATATCTATGTTCACTCCGCAGACACACTTCCCTGTTCGCTCCGCGGGCAAGATATTGATTGGCTAATCGGTTGCGTCATGTCTGCGGACATGTGACGCGTTCGCTGATTGGATGGTGAAGAGCGTGAAATGCATCAGATTGTTCCGATGCGCCCGCCATCTTGGATCGTGTTTGGTGTCCGTGGACATCTCTGCAAAAACGTATTAAAAAACACAACATTGCACTTGTTAAACTTATCAAATACTGTCTGGGGAGGTGAGGGTTGATGAGGATGGATGGGATATGGCAGCAAGAAGCAAAAAACAGGTGTTTTTTTGTCACAAAAGTCATACTGTACATTTGGAGGTGTTCCACAATATAATGTGCGTAAAGTACAGGCGAAGGACTAATGTGTCTGTGTTAAAATGTATTTAAAATAATAATGGAGTCAGACTGCCACCCCCTAGAGTCTGGCATCTGAGGCACCCGCCTGCAGTGTCTGATGCAAAGAGCGGCCCTGCACGTGTATGAAAGTAACAATTCTCATGGATGCGGTGAGCTATGCTGTTGCAAAGTGAGAATGTATTTAGATTCTGAATGAAGGTCACCAGCTTTGAATTTTTGGTTGCGAGCTAAGGAAGCCCACACATGAGACACAAAGTATAAGGTTCAATTGTTTTCTGACCTTGAGAGAAAGGGACCATTCCGTAAGGAATGCAATGAGAGGAGGTTTGTAATAATGAACATTTGCAAAAGTGTGTAAGGAACATGTAAATTCAGTTCATGAAGAATCTTTTGTGCGAGCACAGTGAGCGTTACGGTCTGATTTACGCCAAGAGAATGGAAATGGTGAATATAACGTAAGTTTATTTTTGACGATTGTATACCAGAACAAGCATTAACTTATTATCATCTGAAGTTTAATTTTGGGTTATATTCTATTAGTTTGTTCTGTTTTGCTTATTGCAATGTAATTCAAGTACAATCTTTGTGTGTAGTTGTCTTTTTTACGTGGTTATGGGGTGTGCAGGATCGGGGTGCATGTAGACTATCACTACGTTCACCTAGGTGATGTCATCTTTGATGTCGTGGGTGTTAGTCTTAGCAGTGCACGGTGGTGGCGCGAGTTTTGGTTGCTTAGCTTACCATAACTGGCGAATTTCAAGGGTTTTTCGGTTTTACTTGGAACCATAACGTCCCTTTAACAAAGTTTTTTCACTGAATTTCATAGGTTTTTAGTAGCGCAACTTAACCATAACGTCCCTGAACAAAGTTTTGTCATTCAATTTCATAGGTTTTTATTAGTGCAACTTAACCATAATCCCTGTAACACAATTTTTTTTACTGCATTTCATAGGTTTTTATTAGTGCAACGTCACCATAACATCCTTTTCAATAGATGAAGACCACTAGCATCTTAGGTCCTCAAAGTGGAAACCCCAGGTGGTAAATAAAAAAAGATTTTTCTTCCCAAACCGGGACGCCTGCGGCGTCCCGGTGCAGGAAGGAAATCTTTTACCAAGATGGCCACCATGGAAAGGGAAGGCGGGGTGTATAAAGAGAACACAACAGGGCATGAGTGGGGGGTGGGGGGGAACAAGAGAGAGACACGGGGCATGAGCGGGTGGTGGAGGGCAACAGCAGAGAGACATGGGGCATGAGCGGGGGGTGGGGGGAACACGAGGGAGACACGGGGAATGAGAGGGGGGTGGGGGGTAACGGGAGAGAGACACGTGGCATGAGCGGGAGGTGGGGGGAAACAGCAGGGAGACACAGGGCATGATCGGGGGTGGGGGGCAACAGGAGAGAGACACGGGGCATGCAAGCGGGGTGGGGGTAACAGGAGAGAGACACGGGGCATGAGCGGGGGTGGGGGGCAACAGCAGGGAGACACAGGGCATGACCAGGGGGTGGGGGGCAACAGGAGAGAGACACGGGGCATGACCGGGGGGTGGGGGTAACAGCAGGGACTCACGGGGCATGACCGGGGGGTGGAGGGTAATAAGAGAGAGACATGGGTCATGAGTGCGGGGTGGGGGCAACAGCAGGGAGACACGGGGCATGACCGGGGGGTGGGGGGCAACAGGAGAGAGACACGGGGCATGAGAGGGTGGTTGGGGGTAACGGGAGAGAGACACAGGGCATGAGAGGGGGGTGCAGGAAGTTAAATCTTTTACCAAGATGGCCACCATGGAAAGGGAAGGCGGGGTGTATAAAGAGAACACAACAGGGCATGAGCGGGGGGGAACAGGAGAGAGACACGGGGCATGAGCGGGGGCTGGGGGGCAACAGCAGGGAGACATGGGGCATGAGCGGGGGGTGGGGGGAACACGAGGGAGACGCGGGGCATGAGAGGGGGTGGGGGGTAACGGGAGAGAGACACAGGGCATGAGAGGGGGGTGGGGGTAACAGGAGAGAGACACGGGGCATGAGCGGGGGGTGTGGGGAAACAGCAGGGAGACACAGGGCATGATCGGGGGTGGGGGGCAACAGGAGAGAGACACGGGGCATGAGAGGGGGTGGGGGGTAACAGGAGAGAGACACGGGGCATGAGAGGGGGGTGGGGGTAACAGGAGAGAGACACAGGGCATGACCGGGGTGTGGTTGGCAACAGGAGAGAGACACGGGGCATGCAAGGGGGGTGGGGGGTAACAGGAGAGAGACACGGGGCATGAGCGGGGGGTGGGGGGCAACACCAGGGAGACACAGGGCATGACCGGGGGCCGGGGGCAACAGCAGGGAGACATGGGGCATGAGCGAGGGTGGGGGGCAACAACAGGGAGACACAGGGCATGACCAGGGGGTGGGGGGCAACAGGAGAGAGACACGGGGCATGAGCAGGGGGTGGGGGGAAACAGCAGGGAGACACGGGTCATGAGCAGGGGGTGGGGGGCAACAGCAGGGAGACACAGGGCATGACCAGGGGGTGGGGGGCAACAGGAGAGAGACACGGGGCATGAGGGGGGGTGGAGGGTAACAGGAGAGAGACACGGGGCATGACCGGGGGTGGAGGGCAACAGCAGGGAGACACGGGGCATGAGCGGGGTGTGGGGGGCAACAGCAGGGAGACACAGGGCATGACCGGGGGGTGGGGGGTAACAGGAGAGAAACACGGGGCATGAGAGGGGGGGTGGGGAGTAACAGGAGAGATACACGGGGCATGAGCAGGGGGTGGGGGGCAACACCAGGGAGACACAGGGCATGACCGGGGGGTGGGGGTAACATGAGAGAGACACGGGGCATGAGCAGGGGGCAACAGCAGGGAGACACGGGGCATGACCGGAGGGTGGGGGCAACAGGAGAGAGACATGGTGCATGAGAGGGGGGTGGGGGCAACAGCAGGAAGACACGGGGCATGACCGGGGGGTGGGGGGGCAACAGAAGGGAGACACGGGGCATGAGCCGGGGGTGGGGGGCAACAGGAGAGAGACACAGGGCATGAGCGGAGGGTGGGGGGAACAGGAGAGAGACACGGGGCATGACCGGGGGGTGGGGGTAACAGCAGGGACTCACGGGGCATGACCGGGGGGTGGAGGGTAATAAGAGAGAGACATGGGTCATGAGTGCGGGGTGGGGGCAACAGCAGGGAGACACGGGGCATGACCGGGGGGTGGGGGGCAACAGGAGAGAGACACGGGGCATGAGAGGGGGGTGGGGGTAACAGGAGAGAGACACGGGGCATGAGCGGGGGGTGGGGGGCAACAGCAGGGAGACAAGGGGCATGAGCGGGGGGCAACATCAGGGAGACACGGGGCATGACCGGGGGGTGGGGGGAACAGGAGAGAGACAAGGGGCATGAGAGGGGGGTGGGGGGTAACAGGAGAGAGACACGAGGCATGAGAGGGGGTTTGGGGGGCAACAGAAGGGAGACACGGGGCAAGAGCGGGGGCTGGGGGGTAACAGGGGAGAGACATGGGGCATGAGCGGGGGCGGGGGGCAACAGCAGGGAGACACGAGGCATGAGAGGGGGGTGGGGGTAACAGGAGAGAGACATGGGGCATTAGAGGGGGTGGGAGGGTAACAGGAGACAGATACGGGGCATGAGCGGGGGCAACAGCAGGGATACACGGGGCATGAGTGGGGGGTGGGGGGCAACAGCAGGGAGACACGGGGCATGAGCGGGGGTGGGGGGCAACAGGAGAGACACACAGGGCATGAGCGGGGGGTGGGGGGAACAGGAGAGAGACACGGGGCATGAGCGGGGGGTGGGGGGTAACAGCAGGGAGACACGGGGCATGACCTTGAGGTGGGGGGTAACAGGAGAGAGACACAGGGCATGAGTGAGGGGCAACAGCAGGGAGACACAGGGCATGACCGGAGGGTGGGGGGCAACAGGAGAGAGACACGGGGCATGAGAGGGGGATGGGGGTAACAGGAGAGAGACACGGGGCATGAGCAGGGGTTGGGGGGCAACAGCAGGGAGACACGGGGCATGAGCGGGGGCTGGGGGGTAACAGGGGAGAGACATGGGGCATGAGCGGGGGCGGGGGGCAACAGCAGGGAGACACGAGGCATGAGAGGGGGGTGGGGGTAACAGGAGAGAGACATGGGGCATTAGAGGGGGTGGGAGGGTAACAGGAGACAGATACGGGGCATGAGCGGGGGCAACAGCAGGGATACACGGGGCATGAGTGGGGGGTGGGGGGCAACAGCAGGGAGACACGGGGCATGAGCGGGGGTGGGGGGCAACAGGAGAGACACACAGGGCATGAGCGGGGGGTGGGGGGAACAGGAGAGAGACACGGGGCATGAGCGGGGGGTGGGGGGTAACAGCAGGGAGACACGGGGCATGACCTTGAGGTGGGGGTAACAGGAGAGAGACACAGGGCATGAGTGAGGGGCAACAGCAGGGAGACACAGGGCATGACCGGAGGGTGGGGGGCAACAGGAGAGAGACACGGGGCATGAGAGGGGGGTGGGGGTAACAGGAGAGAGACACGGGGCATGAGCAGGGGTTGGGGGGCAACAGCAGGGAGACACGGGGCATGAGCGGGGGGTGGGGGGTAACAGGAGAGAGACACGGGGCATGAGCGGGGGGTGGGGGGCAACAGCAGGGAGACACGGGGCATGACCGGGGGTAGGGGGAACAGAGGAGAGACACGGAGCATGAGAGGGGGGTGGGGGGTAACAGGAGAGAGACACGGGGCATGAGAGGGGGGTGGGGGGCAACAGCAGGGAGACACGAGGCATGAGCGGGGGGTGGGGGGAACAGGGAAGACACGGGGCATGAGCGTGGGGTGGGGGGAACAGGGAAAACAAGGGGCATGAGGAGCGGGGGTGGGGGAGAAAAGGAGGGAGACACGGCATGAGCGGGGGGTGGGGTGGAGGGGAGAGACACACGGGGCATGAGCAGGGGGTGGGGGAGATTAGAGACACACGGGGCATGAGCAGGGGGTGGAGGGAGGGGAGAGACACACGGGGCATGAGCAGGGAGTGGGGGGGAGGGCTAGAGACACATGGGGCATGAGCGGGGGGTGAAGGGATGGGAGAGACACACGGGGCATGAGCAGGGAGTGGGGGGAGGGCTAGAGACACATGGGGCATGAGCGGGGGGTGGGGGGAGGGCTAGAGACACACAGAGCATGCATGAGCAGGGGGTTGGGGGGAGGGAGAGACACACACGGGGCTTGAGCGGGGGTGGGTGGGAGGGGTAAAGAGACACGGGGCAAGAGCGGGGGTGGGCGGGAGGGGGAAAGAGACACGAGGCATGAGCGGGGGGTGGGTGGGCGGGCTAGAGACATGGGGCATGAGCGGGGGGTGGGTGGGAGTGCTAGAGACACACGTGGCATGAGCAGGGGTGGGTGGGAGGGCTAGAGACACACGGGGCATGAGCGAGGTGGATGGGAGGGCTAGAGACACACGTTGCCTGAACGGGGGGTGGGTGGGAGGGCTAGAGACACACGGGGCATGAGCGGGGGGGTGGGTGGGAGGGCTAGAGACACACGGGGAATGAGCGGGGTGTGGGTGGGAGGGATAGAGACACACGGGGCATGAGCGGGGGGTGGGGGGAGGGATAGAGACACACAGGGCATGAGCAGGGGGTGGGGGGGAGGGATAGAGACACACGGGGCTGAGCAGGGGGTGGGTGGGAGGGATAGAGACACACAGGGCATGAGCGGGGGTGGGGGGGAGGGAGAGAGACACACGGGGTATGAGCGGGGGTGTGGGGGCAAACCAAAACATGGACATGCCGCATGAACATGAGTTGCAACCGTGTGCGATGGCGTGAGCGAAGTGCTGGAGGAACGGGGGACACACTGAGCATGAGCGGGGGTGGGGGGGACAGGAAGGACACACGGGGCATGAGCGGGGGTGGGGGGACTGAGAGGACAGACAGGGCATGAGCGGGGAGTGGGGCAGACACGGGGCATGAGGGGGGTGGGAGGAACAGGAGACAGACACGCTCCTGCTGACCTGACAAAGCCTCTCATGCAGGAAAGAAAGATGGCGGGCGTCTCTGAAGCCAGACGCACTGCACACTTTCACCACATCCAATGAGAGAGCACGTCAGATGTCCGCGGACATCACGCAAGCTGCTTCCCCAATCACCGTCCTGTCCGCGGAGCGAAAAGGGAAGTGTGTCCGCGAAGCGAACACAGATATCACAAATTTTTTTCACTTACATGTTTGTCATTTTTTTTAAAACTACTGGATGGATTTACACCAAATAAAGCAAAGCACGCTTTCGGGACCAAGCCGCCAGTCCTGCCGCAAAGTTGGTGTAAATCCGTCCAGTGGTTTGGGCTGTAGGCGTGAGCAAAGTTTTTTCCCATTATGTCTATGGGGAAAAAAAAGTTTTGGGACCCCCCCTATAACTTTGCCCCCCCTGGACAAATCCTCACCAAACTTTGCAAAAATATTCAGAATGACCCAAATACTTTTTCTGCAAAGTTCGGTGAGGATTCGTCCAGGGAGAGCGAAGTTATAAGCCGCCCAAAAAGTGCTCTTCCTATGGAAACAGCAACTTAACCATAACTACATGGCCACTACCGTGGCCATGTAATATATATGTATATATATTCAGTGAAAAAAACTTTGTTAAAGGGACGTTATGGTTAAGTTGCGCTACTAAAAACCTATGAAATTCAGTGAAAAAACTTTGTTAAAGGGACGTTATGGTTCCAAGTAAAACCGAAAAACCCTTGAAATTCGCCAGTTATGGTAAGCTAAGCAACCATAACTCGCGCTACCACCGTGCACTGCTAAGACTAACACCCAGGACATCAAAGATGACATCACAAATGTCATTGATGACATCACTGATGACATCACATGTCTGGCTCACTATTTTATCTTTTGCTGCCATATCTAGACCACATGGTTTTCTTCAGTAACAGTCAGAAACTAAGAATTTTATTTTATTTGTAGACGTATCCTTCTAGTAGGCTCTTACAGTAATTCCCTTAGAGTACAGTCACATCATATGAAACATATACATATGGGAAAACAGAAGCTTGAAAGACAGCAATCCTTTTTGTGCATAAAGATAATCACTAGACTTATGAGCACTTTCTGATAGTTTTGTTGTTTTTTTTTATGGCTGTACTTTCCCTGCATATGGTCATATTTGTATACATTGTACTCACACTACTTTCCTTAGGGTCCAATCACATCAAGTGATACATATACATAGGGTAAATAGCAGCTTTGAAACAGAGCAATCATTTATTTGCATGAAACTAATCAGTTAAGTTATGAATTGTTTTTGCTACTACTTGTGCTTTTTTGCTAACTTCACTTTCCCTGTATATACCCATATTGGTATGTGTGTTCTTGTGTCTTTGTGTTTTGTATATAGTAATGCAATTATGTAATACATGGGTTTTATTAGCTACTTATTACATATTTCACAGTACACAAACATCTATTAAGAAAACAATTATCATTTCATTATTCAACATATTAACATTACGAATATCATACCTTCATCTTGTACGCTGCACACAATGTTATGTTTGTGTATGAGTAGCTTAGTATACTGTACGTCAGTGGTGAAGCTGGTTCTGGCAAAACATTCCTAATCAATAGGAATAGGAATCCATAATAGGATGCTATTTATATCAATGCATCGTTCAATGCACTTATTAGGGTATATTTCTTGCAATGATTCTTGACACTTTTTTCGCAACATAATAAGAATCCCTTCTACACATATGTCATGAGAAGTACATACACATGTGATGTCATCAGTGATGTCATCAATGACATTTGTGATGTCATCTTTGATGTCCTGGGTGTTAGTCTTAGCAGTGCACGGTGGTGGCGCGAGTTATGGTTGCTTAGCTTACCATAACTGGTGAATTTCAAGGGTTTTTCGGTTTTACTTGGAACCATAACGTCCCTTTAACAAAGTTTTTTCACTGAATTTCATAGGTTTTTAGTAGCGCAACTTAACCATAACGTCCCTTTAACAAAGTTTTTTTCACTGAATTTCATAGGTTTTTAGTAGCGCAACTTAACCATAACGTCCCTTTAACAAGGTTTTTTCACTGAATTTCATAGTTTTGTAGTAGCACAACTTAACAATAATGACTTTGACTTTATATACATGTCATATGGAACTGACTAGATCTCTTCTTATGAACTTGATGTCCGCGAACTTATTTAATGTTCGCGGACATGTTCCGAGAACAGTACCACTACCTAAAAACTGTGGGGGGGGGTGGTGGGGTATGTTTGATTGTTATATCATAATATAGGAACATTTAACAAATTCAAAAAGCAGCACACAAACACATTATATATAGTAATACATAAGAAATGTAACCCATATATGTAACACACTAACCATTCATTTAAATACAATATGTTCTGAAATGGAATATACCACAAGAAGATAAATTGGCTTCCAACATAATTACCTCACAGACACAACAGAACTGAGAACAAGACCAGACCCACTGAATACATAGGACTTATCTTACCAGAAATAGTAAGTGTACTTCATTTTACTCATATATTTATAAACTTTCTGTACTAGATTAAAAAATATATTATCTTTTTTTTTTTTCTCACAGAAATGTCTAGTACTCTGAAATGGCTAGAGGACAATTCCCCACATGAAGAAATGTCACAAGATAGTGAAACTAATGGTAAACACTTTATAATATAAACGATTTATTTATTATTTTTTTATATACATTTAACATATATATTATTTTTTTGTACAGAGCATACCAAAATAGAAAAAACTTCAGAAAACCCTGTTATGGATAACAGTCTTCACAATATAGAAGAAAAAATGGATGTATTGTTGGCTAATTTTAATAATTTAAAAACTTTTGTAGAAAATCATTTCAAACCAAAAACCTCGTACCATTGCCCCACGTGTACTTGTCCCTCCTCACCATATCCCAGTCAATTATCCCCAAACCCTCTCCATAATCCAAAACGTTTTGATGAGACTTCCATCCCTTCTTCACCTAATACCAATCATGTTGAAACCCCAAATTCTCCTGTTTTTGTTTCTGTTTCTGCCTCACCTTCTCTGTCATAAATTATTAATATATGTTAAATAAAGTTTAATTTTTATATTGTATTGTGAATAGTTTCCGTTTTTTTTTTAAAACAATAAAAGTGTCCGCGGACAGTGCGAGTGTCTGAAATGTTCGTACATAAACGAAAATGGAGGTGTCCTGAAGAACACCACACCTGTTCGTACTGTTCGCTAGCAAGTTGAAACTGTTCTAAGAACACACGTGGTGTCCTGAAATGTTCGTAAAGAAACAAAAATTAAAGTGTTCTAAAGAACACTATATCTGTCCGTAATGTTCGCTATCAACTTAAAACTGTCCTAAGAACATAATTGGTGTCCTGAAATGTTCGTAAATAAACGAAAATGATGTGTCCTGAACAACAGTACAACTGTTCGTAGTGTTCGCTAGCAACATGAAACTGTACTAACAAACACACGCGGTGTCCTGAATTGTTCGTAAACAAACAAAAATTAAAGTGTCCTAAAGAACACTATACCTGTCCGGTACTGTTCGCTAGCAAGTTCAAACTGTTCTAAGAACGCTATTGGTGTCCTGAAATGTTCGTACGTAAACGAAAATGGAGGTGTCCTGAAGAACACTATACCTGTTCGTAGTGTTCGCTACCTAATTGAAACTGTTCTAAGAACACAATTGTTGTCCTGAAATGTTCGTACATAAACGAAATTACACGTGTCCTGAAGAACACTATATCTGTCCTTACTGTTCGCTACCAAGTTTAAACTGTTCTAAGAACACACGCGGTGTCCTGAAATGTTCGTTTCACGTGTGACGAACTTTTAATTACTTCAGAACCCGAACAGCGTCCGTAGGACATCAATGCGCATGCGCTAACCAATCTCCGTGCACTTGGTGTCCTGTGGACAGGTGCTTCCTTCGCGGACTAGTTCGCGAAGGGATCATATGACCGTGCCCACGCTCATCGTGTGTCCTGAAATGCGGACACTGCTCGTGTCCCCGAACAATTTAAAAGTACATTTTCAGTTAATCCATAATATTTTTCAATAAAATCTCACCATGGCACAAGTCCCACATAGCAATCTTGAGTTTCTATATACCTTTTGAAACTTTCCGATCCTTTTTTTGTGTTGGATCTGTCCGCGGACAGTGCGCATGTCCGCGAACCGCGCACAAGCACCCCTATAAAAGACCATGCCCAAGAGCTTATTCCCATTGTGTTTCTGGCTATTCTTCAGAACACAGTGATTTTTGCTGCCACCTGCAGACTACACCATCATCGAGATGGCATCCTTGGCTGCTGAACTGCCACTTGGTGCTGCACCTGCTTCAGCACCACCCCCACCCCCTCCACCACCACCACCTCCCCAAGGGCCAGAAGAGGGGAACAGGAGTGAGGATGCGGAGGAGGAAGAAGAGGATGATGAGAATGAGGTAGAGGAAAACCCTACTACCCGCACTAGGCGTGATTCTTGGGTGTGGCGGTTATTTACCATTCATGGTAATGTTCCTAAGGCTCGTGCGAACCATGTTACCTGCAATGAGTGCAAAATGATACTCAGTCGCGGGAAGCACGGTAAGTACAGCTTTGGGACCACTACTATGAAGCGACACCTGAGGTCATTTCACTCTGGGGCTATTCGCAGGGTTGTACCTTGCGAAGAACGTAGCCGGTTGATTTCCTCTACTTCATCCTCTGTTTCTGATCCTGTCACCACAAGGACCACCTCTGTGGGACAGCGTCTTCCTCAAGCTGCCTCACAGGCCATACAGAATGCTGATGACCCTTACCTTTTGAGGGTCACAGTTGTATGTATGTACTGTGACACAGTACTCTGCAGGGGGGAGCGACTTCGGAGTGCTTTTGAGACTATCGTCTCAGAGCACGAGAAGACCTGCTCACTACCCAAATAAAATCCACTCTACATCTTCCTCTCTCTGCTCGCCCTTTCCTATCCCTGTGATTGGTGTGTCCCCCCCTTTACCCTCCTTTACCCTCCTCTCCTAGTGTGTTGTGTCTGAAAAACCAAAAAAAATACAAAATTACAAAAATCCAAAAAAATAAGGCTCTTTTCAGAGCCGCCTTTCCCAGTTAAAAAATAGAAGTGAAAATAAATGAAGCAGGGCTCTTTGTATTTTTTAGAAGTCCGCGGACAGTTCGCGAACATTAAAAAAATTGGGTTGCTACTCCATCACAAACATTGTAATTTTCTCTGGAAAGAAGTGGTGGCTCTGAAAACAGCCTTTGGGTGGTGTTTGTAAGTCAAAAATTGTAAATGCTTAACATCTACTTCAAAATCGTTGTAATTCCAAAAAAGGTTGCAATGCATTTTGTACATTTCTCAGAAAAATCTGATTGCCAGCATAAGTAAGATGGACTCCATCTCTGCGAAAAATGTATGTACTACAAAACATAATATTTTCATTGTGAAAAGAAGACATGCCAAAATCTCTTAGAAAGGTACAAACAGCCTTATTAACATTGCGCCTTGCTTTTTCCATTTGTGGACCAAATGAAGAAGAACGAAGCCACATTTGTCTTTGCGCAATCCGTGAAAATATCACTTGATAATTAGGAAACATGTCTATAACCTTCCTAAATCCTTCTTTCATAGCAAATTGCAAACAAATTCCAGTCACATGTCCTAAACTGTTCCCTCCACAATGAATTACAATTATGTCTGGATGCTGCTCTGTCTCCAAAGTAGCACAGAGAGGTAGCAAGTCCAACCACTTCATTCCACGTACTCCATGTCAGTGTACTTCCACATGTGGGAATCCAAGATCTACAGCTACTCCACAGCTTTCTGCATGCACCTTCGACCAATGTATCCACGAATCTCCTGAAATCCAAACAATCTGTTTCCTGAAACACACAGCCATAGGTATCTTTTGTTCTCGCAGCAAAAAGAGTATCTGAGAAAATCTCTCCTGGCACAACACACCCACCAAACTTTCCTGACCAATCCCTTTCAGTGCTTATTCGCATTTGCATGACTTCTGAACCCAAAAATCCCCGGATGTAACTCCCGATGTCCGCTAACTACCGCCATGTCCGCGGACATATCGTAACATGAACAGCCCTTCTACCATTTCCACTACACTCTCTCTGCCATTCCCTCATTGGATGTACCTCAAAAATCACATGACAATGCACCAATCACATTCAAGACCTCTACATCTAACTGCATCATCATAGATCAGCACTGCAAATGTACTCTGCATCTCTCTGAGTACAAGTGTCATATCATTGGCAAGCAGCATCTACCAGAAATACTGTACAAGTCTTCAAGATTTCTACTTGCAGCTTCATGCATATCCATATGCCTGAACACAAACTTCAGGTATGTATATTTTCTGTATAGTAGATGAACACATTTTCAAACAGACTTTTACCTTGTAAAATCTGTAAAATGAATTTACTGTACTTTTTTCAATTTCCTAAAATCAACTATCACTTATAAACCTTTATACTATTTACTTTCTTTATACACACACACTCAAATCATGTTAAACTAACATTTTTTAAATGAAATATATAGACTACATATATTCAAACAAAATTGCATGCAAACACAATCTATGTTTAAACCTTTATAAAAATACTTATACAATTTCATATTGTTTGTTTTTATTTATTTATTTACTTAATTACTTTAAATTAGACATGACATTGAGGCGCTATTACCTAGAACAGTTTACTTACAGAAATAGGGGTATTCACTAATATATTATAAATTTCACAAGACATAGTAAAGATATTTTTTTTGTTGCTACAGTTAGTCATTCAATACAATTTGTTCATTAAGAACATATCATATGTACTGAACGGATGCAATGTATCTTATGTAAATAAATTAGTTTAATGGTTTTACAGAAGGCACTGAGGATTTCAATTAAAAAATCAATATCTAAATTAAAAACAGTGCTATATACAAACAAAGTTACTAATTTGAAGCTTTTACAATTGCAGTGAAGACCAGTTTCCTGAAAAGAAGCAGCCAAATTCGAAGAAGAAAGAAAAACTAAGAAGTTACCTGTTAATTAAAAAAATAAAAGTAAGTAAAATATCACCATAATATTTGTATTATTAATCAAATATACTATAACGTTAATACAAGCTATTTCGCTATTTCGGTTTCTAAAAATAGAGATTTTGTACCATTTTGTCCAAAAATGTCCATGTCTTAAACAGCGATTTACAGCCAGAATGGCCCACAAATTTCTATTTTTGGACACACAAATTACCCAACTGAACCACTACAATTTTCATATTATAGAACAAACAACTGTTTTAATTGTATACATTAGATTTACTATTTGTACTTTTCCACAACACTAGCTTACTTTTTTTTTGTCATCTGAACCCCAGTTTAGTAACACATAAATTCAAGAATACCTATCCCTACTAGTTTTAGTTCCCAATGCACAATCACACACCATTACATCCATCTTTATCATCTTACTCAAACACTCATGCACACAGCACACATACATTCCAGAACACCCCAAACCATATCTTCTTTATTTTTTTCAACAGACCCTAAAGAATGCCTACCAAAAGTCAAGTCCGTAGAAAGCAACGCAAAAGTAGAGCAAATGAAAAAAAAGGTGTCCAACATAAGCATCCATCTCTAGCAGAATTTGTAAAAAAAAGTTGAAACAAAACAGCTAATACAATCATTTAGTGAAACACAAGAAGTTTCAAGTACAACAACTTCGCTTCCTCTATCAAAATGTAAAACAAACCAAAAAACAATTAACAGAAAATCAGCTATCAGTACAGATAAAACTACTTCTTCAAATTTTAATATAGTGCAAAGTAAGCATACCAAGAAAAGTATTTTAGCCAAAATATACCGTCACAAAGTCCTTCAAAATCTTATAAAAACAAGAGAGAAATCAGGTTCAAAGCTTAAAACCTATCGTAGGAAATTAATCTTAGAAGCATTGATGGACAGTGCAATTCTTCTTAAAAGAAATGTATTTATTTTACTGTTAAACAAAATGAAACCACTAACAAAACTAATAACTAAATTACAAAAAAGACTTCTCAATAAGCGAAATATCAACAGAAAGAACTTCTTAAGTATCAGCGGAGGTGAATGGAATCAAACTACAAGCACAGATATTTTAATGAAGAAGCGTACAAACAAAAGCAAACAAATACAATTGCCATACATAGCAGTGGTCGAGGTTATGAAAAAGTGAATAATACCATAATGGAACAAGAAGTACTCCTTACAAAAATATGCCCTGAAAACTTAGAATTACCCCTCCATTCAACTGAATCAGAACGTCTAGTGTACAAATGGCCATGCACGTCAATGTGTAACATTCCCAAACAATGTTTCAAATCTTTACGCCAATTCCTCAATAAATATGTAAAAAGCAAAGACAAAATCAAAATTAATTACTGCAAAATATAGATACCTGTCCAGTGCGCAAGTACACAGGACTACAAGGACATTCATTGGCCTACATTACAGGACCTAGTTGTAAAACCACTTTCCATGATATCAAAAGGATATCAACACATCATTCAACTATAAGAAATCTAGTCTATAAACTGTACTATGCTAAAAGTCCTGCTTTAGCACTAGCAAAGTTAAATAACATCCTTCTACATGGTACAGCAAAAGACCTACTTGAAGAAATTCACTACATCCAGAAAAAATATTTTGGAAGTGAAAGCCATTTACGGAATGAAATAGCTTTAAACCAATTAAGCAACAATTCTACACATGGCAACCTTTTGCTAAACACATACAAAAAATAAATACTAAAATATAAAAGTACATCAGCTGAAGTACCAAACCATGTATGTGTATGTTGCCGTAGAATTCTTTATAAAAGTAACAAAAAAACTGTGGACCTATCATACAAAATAGAAGACAATGAAGATTCTAAATGGTTTGAATTAGCTCTCTACCTTGTAGCAGAAAACAAATATGAAATAACTGAGCCCTTAATACTTTGCAGTTATTGCACTACAAAACTTGACAACAACCAAACTCCTTCATGTTCTATCACAAATAATTTGGAATTATACCCAGTACCAAAACCTCTACAACAAGTTAATTTATATGAGAGCATCATAATTCAAACAGTACACCCATTTCAAGCAATAATACGCCTTCAACCAAAAACAGCAAAATTACCTCCCTCTGAATTGGTAAAAGGCATTCGTGGAAAAGTAGTTTATTTACCATTAAATCTAAAAGAAAATGTGCATACTCTAGGAGTGCAACGTCCAATGCAGCAATCTTTAATTATATTAGTAAATGGAGTACCTAAAAAAGACAAAAAAATATGGCAACAGCTGGTAGATTTATATAAGGTTAGACAAGCCTTCCAATATCTTAAAGAGAATAATGAATATTACAAAGAAATCAATATTGAAGAAAACTTGAAAGATACAACTGAAATAATTCAAGAAACACAAGAAGCTGGTCAATTTGAGCTACTAGATCCTGCTACAATATCAAATACTTTAGACCATTATACAATTCATCCTTTGCACTGTAATGACACCGTACAGGATGTACTGGAAACTTACCAAATGCGTCAAACAAAAGGATCGCCAATCAGTATATGGGAAAAAAGTATAGTAGCACGTGCTTTTCCTCTACTCTTTCCTACTGGCAAAGGAGGAAGGTATGATGATAGACCTATTCAAATATCAGCTTCAGAATACCGCTCATTACGGATGTATTCTGAAGATCCCAGATTTAGACAAAATGTGGAGTACATTTTCCACCTACTCTTCGAAAGTGAACTAGCAACTTTATGTTACGGAGTTGCACACATATTAAAATCAGGATCACACTTTCAAAATATGACAGCTACACAATTATTAGAGAAAGTGCAACAAAAGGATGAGGTTTTACAATCTAATATTACAAATCTATTAGCAAATATGTGTGGTACTAAAGAGTACTGGTTTCGACGTCATGGAGATGTACGTTGTATGATCAGAAACCTTGGCCCACCCACTTGGTTTGTTACATTAAGTTGTGCAGAATATGCATGGGAAGATTTACATGATTTCCTACGCATATCAAATAAAAACAAAACAAACATAGATATTCTAACACCTGGAGAACTTTGTTCTTTGGATCCTGTTAATGTTTCAAGATATTTTCACCATCGCTTCATTGCTATGCTACATTTTATTTTTAATAAAACTGTTCCTCCCCTTGGAGAAGTGCAACACTTCTTTTGGAGAAAAGAATACCAAGCCATAGGAGCACCACATATCCACATGCTTTTATGGATTAAAGATGCTCCTAAATTTGGTCAAGACAGTGATGCCACTGTTTTACAGTTTATTGAAAAATATGTCACTTGTGAAATTCCATCAGAAGCCACAAATAGTGATCTTCATGCACAAATTTTACAATTTCAAAGACACAAATGTGGAAAATATTGTCGTCGCAAATACAAAAACAAAGGCAAATACTACACCAAATGCCGATTTGGTTTCCCTAGACCAGTTACAAATACAGGTCAAGTAAACAACCTCATGTCTTCAGTTAGACATAGTGTTAAAGGTAAGTCACCTAAAAATACATATTACATAAAAAGAAAAGAAGAAGAACAATATATCAATGATCATAATGCAATCATTGCCAACTTATGGAATGCAAACATAGATGTGCAGTACATTGCAGACAATTCTACTGCAGTTGCACGATATGTCACAGCATACTTAACTAAAGCAGAAAAGACAGAGCTCCAAGACCTCTGGAATGACCTGTCATCAGATAAAACAGTATCTCAGAAATTATACAGCTTGGGCATAAAAATGCTCACCCATAGAGAATGTGGATCTTATGAAGCAGCTGATCGTTTAACTGGTACTTCATTGTATGGTAAATCTGAAAATATAGTATGGCTAAGTCTTGGTCCAGCTAAATCTAGAAAAAGAGTTCTAAAATCATATGAAGATATAGAAACAATAGCCAAACATGGTCCCAACAGCCAAGACATTGTAAAAAACAATTTATTGGACACATACTACCCAAACAGAAGTAATACTTTGGAAAACATGTGTCTATACCAAATAGCCCAAAACTATACATACAAAAATAATATGAAACCTGATGAAAAAAAAGGTAAATATAGAGTGACAGACTGTGAAGGCAGCTTAGTTAAACTCACTAAACCAAATTTAATTAATCATATCAAATTGTCATTGAAGACTCCTCAACATAAAGAAGTATATTACATGTCCCTGCTACAACTCTTGAAACCATGGAGAAAAGAAGAACAATTACTAGATAACTATGACTCATATGAGGATGCTTTCAAAGCAAATGAAAGCACTATAACTGATGTAAACTTTACACAGTACAAAACAATGTTGCACAATGAACAGCAACATGAAGAAGAACTCCAAGCCCAACTAGATAAGGATACTCCTGACAGTAGTCAACCTTCTGTAACAGGAAGCCAAGAACCACTGGGAGAACCACTAATAACAAATGAGGCAGATCTAGCTATGATAGAAGTAGAAAACACCATGTGTCAGTATGAAGATAAGGAAGACTTAACTATACTACTATCAAAACTAAACAATGAGCAAAGTAGCATTTTTCAAGAAGTAACAAAACAAATTGCACATGGTGTAAAACATGAAAATAAAGAATGTTCCTGCCATAATTATAAACCTATACTACTGTACATCAGTGGTGAAGCTGGTTCTGGCAAAACATTCCTAATCAAAATCATTAGTAAGTTCCTTCAACAATTGACAAACAACAAACTGTCAGCTGTTGTCACTGCCCCCACAGGTTTAGCTGCCTACAACATAGGTGGTGTTACATTACACCGATTACTACTATTACCAGTAGAACACCAGAACAAATTAGACTATTACAAACTTTCTGCAGAAGCTGCAATGGAATTACGCAGAGTATTGAAACAAATGAAAATGCTACTAATAGATGAAGTGAGCATGGTCTCCAACCTGATGTTAGCTTTGATTCACCTCAGATTACAAGAAGTACTCAAAACAGACTATGAAGAGCTCTTTGCAGGAAAACACATTATTGTTTTTGGAGATCTGCTTCAAATAACACCAGTAAAAGGTGAACCTATTTTTAAAACATTAGGGCACAACCTCTGCCGTAAAACTGTTCGCAGCATTGGAAATGTCAACCTTTGGCAACATTTCCAATACAGAGAATTAACAGAAAACATGCGCCAATCTGCAGATCTAACTTATGCCAACATTTTAAAAAGTTTGAGAGTTGGTATACTTTCTAAAGAAGCAGAAGCAACATTGAAAACCCGGCACATTAATGCACTTTATGGCGATAATGCATGTGCTACAGATGTTATGGAACAATCGTCTTCAGAACACCCCCATTTTGTTTGTTTGCGAACATTTCAGGACACCGCGGGTGTTCTTAGAACACATTCAACTTGACAGAGAACAATACGGACAGCGTCCTCAGGACACCCCCTACGAACACTCCCCGGACACCGTGAGTGTTCTTAGAAGCGTCTTCAGAACACCCCCATTTTGTTTATTTGTGAACATTTCAGGACACCGCGGGTGTTCTTAGGACACATTCAACTTGACAGAGAACAATACGGACAGCGTCCTCAGGACACCCCCTATGAACACTCCCCCGACACCGCAAGTGTTCTTAGAAGCGTCTTCAGAACACCCCCATTTTGTTTATTTGCGAACATTTCAGGACACTGCGGGTGTTCTTAGAACACATTCAACTTGACAGAGAACAATACGGACAGCGTCCTCAGGACACCCCCTACGAACATTTCAGGACACCGGGAGTGTTCTCAAAAACGTCTTCAGAACACCCCCATTTTGTTTATTTGCGAACATTTCAGGACACCGCGGGTGTTCTTAGAACACATTCAACTTGACAGAGAACAATACGGACAGCGTCCTCAGGACACCCCCTACGAACACTCCCCGGACACCGCGAGTGTTCTTAGAACAGTTTCACTTTGCTTGCGAACAAAACGGACACATATTGAGTCCTTAGAACACCCCCCAGTTAGTGTATTTAGAACATTTCAGAACACCCGTGATGTCCGCAAACAAATCGAACACAAAAAGAACGTCTAACACATAAAAAACACAACTTTCATCCTATCTCATACACTCCCACCCTCCCCAAACACTCCTACACACCAACACACTCTACAAAATACACATTTTGAACAAAGGTTCACCGCGCTGTCCGCGGAGGTCCGCGAATCCAAGATGGCGGACGCTACTGAAAAATCTGACGCGCTTCACGCTCCACGCCGTCCAATCAGCGAACACGTTGCATGTCCGCGAACATCACGCAAGACGATTGGCCAATCAGGACACTGTCCGCGGAGAGAACAGGGAAGTGTGTCCGCGAACCGAACACAGATATCACTAATTTTTTTTTACCTACTTTTTGGTCATTTAAAAAAAACTACTGGACGGATTTTCACCAAATGTGCAAAAGCATGCTTTCGGGACCAAGCCGCTGCTCCTGGTCCAAATTTGGTGGAAATCCGTCCAGCGGTTTGGGCTGTAGGCGCGAGCAAAAATTTTTTCCCAGTCTATGGGAAAAAAAAAAGTTTTGGGACCCCCCCTATAACTTTGCCCCCCAAACTTTGCAAAAAAATTTAGAGTGACCCAAATACTTTTTTAGCAAAGTTTGGTGAGGATCCGTCCAGGGAGAGCGAAGTTATAAGCCACACAAAAAGTGCTCTTCCTATGGAAACAGCAACTTAACCATAACTATATGGCCACTACCGTGGCCATGTAATATATTATGGGAGCTTGGGCATTTGCAGTTAGATACATATATGTCAGCAGAATGACTAGTGGCATATCCTTAGTATTGGATATATTTTACTGTGACTTTAAAGTGACATGAAACAACCATTTCGTCCTGCAAAAAAAAAAAAAAACCAGACATGTAATTTGTTACAGGGTCACTAAACTGCTTTGGGTGCAATTAACATTGCTTAGCCAAGTATGTTTGTTCAGCAACATTATTTATTTTAAGTGTAAAGGTAATGGGTTAAGGCGGTGTACTCTATTGGGTCTTCCACTGCAGTTAAATGGTAATACATCTTCCTCCATTTAGACTGAGCTTTATCAATATAGTTTTACTAAAGTTAGATGTTAACAATATCTATTTTCATTTGAAATTGCGTTCTTTTTTCTTAGAGTACACTTTCCCACCTGTGACCATCTGCTGTTGCTGACTGTTGTAAAGAATATAGAGCACTAGTAAAGCCAGACATGCTGCCTTTCTTATTTAGTATGTTATCAATCTAAATTGTAGGAAAGGTTATTGTTTTTTTTCCCTTCCCATGGAGAAGGCACGTATTAGTTAATTGTACAAAACAGGGATTCAAAAAAGGTGTGATTATATATGAATGGGATGAACATGTCATTAAACAGCATATGTGATGGCGCTCTCAGACGATGAAAGTGAGTTCATCTGTAATCTTCTATTGATTCCTTTATTTTTCATTTAAAATCATTGGGTTCGCCATGCACCTGTGTAGAGGGAGGAGTGATTTAGTTTGTCCTACATATATAACATACTAGAACAAGCAAACTTACAAAAGCAATATACAGCACATTGTGAATACTGCCGCTTGTGCCCTATTTCAATTTGGCAGGTTAATAGCCTGAACCCCATGAAAACATGGACGATTTGTAGAAAGTTATCTCTATTTGAATGTCTCTCCTAGAAGAGTGTACTGCTTAAACATTTACTAACGTGTCCTGATTGTGATATTCTGTATTTATGTATATAGCTAGGTGGAGCTCATTATTACTAGTAGAAGTGAAACATTAGAAAACACTTGAAATATTCAGTCTATCCTGCCATCTTGACAGTAAAATGCTCATTTTCAGTTGCATGTTTTCAAAAATGACAACACGCACTTTTTTAAAGATAGGTAGCAATTGACATGGCAAGACATAGAAAGAAAATATAAGACTATAATGAGGATTTGCAAGACTCCCTTGATGTCTAACTTAGGTTCATATGTATGGTCTTTCTTGAAGGGTAGACTGGTTGCTACATAGATTTGGTCTCTAGGACCCTAGAAGGCAGATTGGCTGTACTCTGGACACCACCTCCAGAAGAGGATGACGAGGTGAGAGAGGGAGCAATGAGAGGAAAGGGCACCTCAGTGGGAGCAAGATATGGGACATCACTGGTGGGAAACTAGCTTCTCCAGCAGTAGAGGAGCAAAGTATGTAGAGCAGGTTTTTTCAGAGGTGTGGTCATTAAGTATCATCGTGATTCCTTCCTTGTCCTCGCGATCATCAGTTGATCCAATCTTACCTGATGACAACAAAGATTGGCCCAGAAAACAAGGAACATGCTCATCAAGGCTTGAGTTAACCATAGAAACGTGAGAAAGAGCAGGAAAAAAGTAATGTAGTTCCATTGCAGCCATCTGCCCCATTCCATTGGGTACACATTCCGGCACTCCTGGTCTTTCAGCTACCAGGCATCTGCATGCGGGATCTGGAGGCCTCCCCACGTGCAGAAACCACAGCATTGCCAACGTGGAATCTAGGCAATGATAAAAAGGGACAATAACATGCACACAGACTCTGGAATGACATAGAGATACACATCAGCTTCACCCCATCTCTCTGGTTTTTCAGGACGGAGCACGAAGACCTTGCTAGTAAATGAACACAATGTTGCCCACTGACAATAAATATCACCTCTTGAGCCCACCCATTTTTGCCACACCCATGTTTTTATTTATATTTATTTATCAATAGAGATATCATGCCAAACAGAAATGACGTACAGATGACAGAGGTAGTCCCTCGGTAGTTTACCTTCACCATTTGTGATGGTTGTCAGAGTGAGAATGGATCGGATGGTGGCAGTGTAGATCTCAGACTTAGAACAGGGGGAAACCCTCTCCTGCCTGTCAATGTTATTCTCTGTTTGCATGTCCCCCTTTCTTTTCCAGCTCGCTGATATTTGCCAGCTGGTTTTTGACTATTTATCCATCAAATACACATATTTAGGTGGAACAAGTGAAACTACAAGCCCCAGAATCCAAAATCGCGTTGGCTAATTTCCCAGTCCTGGCTTAAGTTCATCATCATTGTATGGGGCAATTAGCAGCTCCAAGGGCTTAAGAAAGCGCTTCGGAGTCTGGATGACATGGCAATGCTGGATCAGGAACCCCGGTTGATAACATGTTGCCAAGCATACCAACATCGATCTAAGTTGAGATATGTACTTTGTATATGTATTTGCTTTTGTAATGCGTGTACTCCTCAATTGAACACTTGAGTTTTCATTCTAATTGTAGAGCATTGTCCCCTTCAAAGATGTATTTTGTTCAAGCAAGGTGTTTAAAAATAGGTATATTTTAATCATTGTGCAATGGAGTTATTGTGGATCTACATATTGAGTGTATACAAAATAAAGAAATAAACCGAGTAGCTTCTTTACTTCGAAACCAAGGCATTCAATTCGAAAGATCTGTCATTTCCCGCATCACCATCTAGGGAGCTGCTAAGTTCCATTACAGAAAAAAAAGATATTATCGCTTCATTATGCATATTCAAGCTCATCATCCTAGCAAAGATATGACAACAGGCTGTTTATCAGTAGGTAATAGGACAGATAATTTATCTGTACAAGCTCTAATTGATCTAATTCACTAACTGACCTCTCGCCACTTGATTCACCAGTACAATTGAGCTCGGATAAGCCCTTTAATTGTAAATTGCACACAGCTGTGAGCTGCTTTTCACGCTGGCACAAAAACACTATCATCGACTGTTTCATCTCTGCGACCTGCTAATTTGGAGCATATGTAACTGTTTTTAATGCTGAAGGCTTGACATACCACAAACAGCAGATGTTGCAGCTGCCCCTGAGACGCATTATTTAATTCAATTATGCCTTTTGGAGATATGTAAAAAAAAGAGAGAGAGAGAGAGAGAGAGAGAAGTCAGAGAAATGAGAGGGGGCGGGGGAATTTTCGAAACTGGAGCCCCTGGATGGGGCCCAGGTGGCTCAATAGGCAAATGATTGGGTGAATGTCTAAATGATCTTTTTAATTGATGAGACTGACGGCTAATCAGGGTCATGAAGTGTTATCACACTGATGAGCTGAGTGGAGCCCTGGGCTGCTCTGCAATTATTTCTGCTTTTGTGAAAGAAGAAAAAAGAAAGATAATGTATACCATCTGGCAATTGTTTACGATAAAAGCAGCAGTTTTGTGCACATTTACGTTAAATGCTATTCATAACATGCTTGACGCCGAGGGCAGGGGCACCAATCTCGGCATCCTATGCCCAGTTCGCTTGCACGCTACTCTAAAACATTAATTTCGTTCGTTCTGGGTTGGTATTTATTAGGGCGCTGCTTCATCAGGCAAGGCCCCAGTGATATTATGCGGGGAGCCAAAAATAAAGACTGGCTCTTAGAGCATTGCTGTTTCAGAGAGAACGTGAGCATTCATGCCAAGGCATCCAATTACGACAAACAGGGCACAGACAATTACAGCCGGAGTCAAGAAAAGAAGCAACAATTTATTTTAGGCCTTAAAGGGCATGCTTCACTGACAGATGTGAGCAAGAAATCACAGGGGGCAGAGGAACGGCTGACATGCTGTACTCATTGGTCATTGGTGAGCATGTCTCCCTGCCAATAAAGACATGGGCACCCAGGTGACCACTAGAAAGACGCACATTGAGACACTTGTTGGCATGGTAAATAACCCAAGATATTATTTTTTTCAGTGAATATTGGACGTAATGTTTTACTCTTGTGTTTGTCATTTGCTGCTATTACTGATTTTTTAAATTTTTTTTGTTTATTATTTATATCAGGCAGCATACCCAGAGGTAACTGGGCGCTGACTTGTGGTATACATGCATGAGCATCAATGGCAATGCAATTGAAGTTGGCAAGACCTGTGGTTACAGAAGGTTTGAGGCATGCAACAGCAATTAAAACAGAGTTTGGGCAGAAGTGCAATCAAGTGAGGAGAGAGAGTGGGGATTTGGATGGAGATAATGTAATACTTTTCAGAAGTTTAAAAAAAAATGCAAATATTGCACGTCATACATGCAGAGCCAATGTGTGGACTGAAACACAACACAACCTTTTCGTTCAGTCAATGGCAATCTCCCTGCTTCCTCCTGTATATACTCCTGGTCCCTTCACCTGCCTTTGCATCTTAGCTTCTGTCATCAGCACCTTCTGGGCAGGGTCGTTGATCTCTTTGCCTCCACCACTCAGCACGCTTCAAGGGCATAGGCAGCTGCAGTACAGTTTTGGATTGGTGATGGAACTGAAAACATGTGTTGGTCACCCTGAACAGAGACTGTACTTACAACAACACCATCATTATTGGATGTGCGATCAGGGGCAGGTTGGTTATCTGAATGGATGCCGCACATTTGGATTCATTCCTGATTTGCGTTATTGAAGGAGAGTACGTAAAAAGCATGTTTGTATTAGTGCCACATATGAGCATGTGCTTCACTTCCTGAATCTGCATGGATGTGGTTATTCATATCCATGTGCATATGAACAGACAGCTGCAAATTGGTTGTATGTGCACTGTGGATCAGTATTCTTCTTCTGATTATTTCTATTTCTATTTTGATTATCATTATAACTGTTGATGCTGTTATTATTCGTTCTTATTTATCATCATCATTATTATTTTGAGTATTATTGCCATCATTATTAACCAACCTGAAAACTTCCTCCATGTCAACTAATGCACAGCACAGCTGCCTTCTTAAAGACACACCTTGAATCCCTGACAGCACTAAGGACCTGTGCAACTCCCATCTCTTTTCCAGAGTAGCACTGCTACCCCTCAATAGATTCCTTGTCATCCACCTTTTCAATAATCTCAATGCTGACTTGAAAGGTCTGGTGAAATGCCACATGATCACCAACCTGACCTTTGTGGATGCAATCCTGGCAAAGAAAATATTTGACAAATAGCAGAAATACAGAAACGTTCAAACCTTATTACATGACAAATAGTCAGCATTCAGACCATCAGGAGTATCAAAAATACACCCCTGAAAATCAAAGAATAACTTATACATTCCCTGGGTCATATCCGCCTTGCTCTCCTGTTTTGCTGGACTGTCCGGCAGTCTTCAATTCCATTAATCACCATAAGCTACTCCAATGCACATGGCGTTATATAAAACTGACCTCATCTGGTTGGCATGCTTCCTCATGGACTGGTGAGACCATGTATCATTAGGCCAACATACTATGCGATGCCCCCGCTAATCATATGGGGACTGGCCTGGGTCTGTTCTATTCCCATTACTCTTGAGTGCTTTGATGAGTCTTTTGTATCCTTTCTGAAATCCTTTTAAATCACATTCCAATGGTAAATTGACATCTCTTTTGATGTGACCTAATACCTTCATCAGATTCAAAGATGGCTGTCCCAGAAAAGGCCATTCCTTAACGGGAATGCAACTGAGATACTCATCTGCACCATAAGCAAAATCAGAAGCCTGGACCACCCCCTACTAATGAAAGTAGCAAGAACCCTGAGAATGGTCTTGGACTCAGAGAAGTCCTTCAGCGCAAGAATAAACAAAAGCGAGGCAGGACTCCCCTTCAACTCTACAGGCTATGTAAAATATTTCAATTCACTGCATTCTAACAATACATGTAAGCATTCCAGCCCCTTTTCTTGTCCAGGCTGGATTATGACAAGTCTTTAAGTGAGTTCCTACTAATACTCCATAAGTCGAAATGAGAAATCGAAGCTAGAATTATTGTGCGGCTAAACCCAAACAACCACATCTCTCCAGGCCGAAAAGGTATAGGTCCCACTTGAACAGATAATCGAGTTGAAACACATCTGCACCGTTCACCTAACAGAGAAAAGCACCACACATCAGCGGTAAAATCAACAAAGAAACCTAATTTCAGAAAAAATCAGCCTCCTCGGATTACCAAAATACATCTGAAGGTGCAAAGGTAGGATCTGATTCGCAGTTGCCTGCCCCACCACGTAGAACATCCTCCCAGACTGCAGGAAAGCCACCATGATTTCAGAAAACAATCTCAAATCCATCATCGTCCATAAAATATTTCGGATACAATTATATATGATTAATAATGTAATGTTGTACATTTAAATAGTGCACCTCTCTAGTTTGAAGCACTTAACCCCTTAGGTTAATATTACCTTTGTAAGTCACCTGTTTTCTATATTTTGTTTTGTTAGTTTTGTTTTGTTTATGGTATGTGCCTAACTTTTTTATAAACTGGCTCAACACCTGTTCACATGTTAGAGTTATTGTACAGGTAGTCTACATGGGAATGCCTCAGCCATCTGTAAATTAATTATTGTAAGCAATTGCTGACCGAAATTGACATCCATGTTCTTCAAATAAATACAAATACAAATCTAACTCCTCATCCCAGAAAGGGCACCCTGACTCGAAACTGACATGGGACCATCATTATCCATTCTATCACAGGATCTCAGACACTTGAAAGAATTTACCCTGATGACATTGGTCAACATTCTTGAAGTTTCCACAGACCTTGGAAAGATTGGAGCATTCCCCAGTATATTGTAGACTTTATCCTAGATCCTGACCCTCTTGGCTAACTCCAATGAACCATGCTCGACTGTTAAGATTCTTAAATCCCCCACCCATTACCTCTCTGCCCTTCTGCTGTAGCAGAGAGATGCCCAGGACTGCAGCCCATGGTGTTGCACTAACCAGACATCCCCCTTTCTGCTTGAACGTATAACATATGCAATTGAACCCTCACAGATTTGCTACTCTTGCAAACACTCCAACTGCATCACCATTCCTGTCCCCCTGCATGCAATTCCCCAACACCCTTTTCCCCTGTACTATGAAGTAGTCCACTCTGTATCTTTTGATTAATGTGTCAAAGGTTTCTGCATGCAAGCAGATTTTTGGAGATTTATTTGTCAGGTAAAGGTTGCATCATCAATTAATAGAATGCTTTAAAATGTAAGTATGCCATGCAACATTGCTTTCTCACTATATTTAAAGCAAATTAAAATCTGATTTATTGAGGAAAAGCTATCACCAATACACTGCAAAACGGATGTTGTAGTATATTAGTGTGAAATGTGCCCTGCTTTCACTGTACTCAAAGTCACGTGAGATTACATTTAAATAAGAACAAATGTTCTGTCTTTCTCTGCACTGTGTGTGCAGTTCCGCATGGAATATATAGCATTTGCCAGTGCAGAGGGTGCTTAATCTTGTAAATCATAGCTAAATAAACATAATCTTGCATTTTTCACTGGTGTACTGTGACACTGGATTTGTGAAAGGTTGTGCATCCTGCACACGTTCATGATCTATTGATGAATTAGTATGTGTTTAAAAAGACATATTAGGATGAAATGTAGCTTGTTTAGGCCATTTCGATTTCCATAGAAAAGATTGAATTTACAATGAACACCAATGGTATTGTGTGTAAGACCCACATTAGATACACCCATCACATCCAAGGAAATTAGCGCTATAGTTGTTGTCCTTTCAGAAGATCATAATCTTGGATGGATATATAGTGTAGATAAATAAATATTTAATGTATTATAAATTGATAGCAGAGCTTCCACAAACACCTGTCTGTTGCTTGTGAATTGACCCAACATAACTTGCATTTCATTTACATGTATATGCTATAAACTAATCACACCAAATTGTACATGGAAGCATCTTGCTAATGGGAAATATTTAGAAAATGTATTTTTCTGTGTAGCCTCTCTCTGGTACCTATATGTGTTAATGATATTGGACATATTAAAGTATGTTTTAAAATCTGCCATTCATCAAAAGAAAGTTTATTTTATGTATATGCCGTGCAAAGAATGTAAACACTCGTTGAACTAAGCATTGTATTATATTTTGCTGTTTAGACATAAGAGTGACCTATTAGAATTAGATATTCAGAAACAACTATTAGTTAAGGCATGGAATGACTGTGTGTTGGAGAATTGTATAGGCGAGTTTATTTCCTTCTGTAGACAAGCTACCTTTGGGTATGTACGTGCAATATAGTGTGTTGACGTCCCTGGCATGACGTTTAGGCACCATATTTACATTGAGATTACTGTAATACAATGAAATATTGATTCCTCATACAACGTATCTTTTGTCACAGAATTATGGGGTTGGATTGTATACTGGAGGGGGGAGGTTAAAACAGAGGTGGCCAGTTAGTGAAGGGTTAGTTGATCCTTCACATATCAAGGACTAAAAGCTACCGAGTCTGTGGAACCAGCTGTCCCTTTTTAACTTCCACAGCAAATACCTATAATTGAGCAAAAGTTGCCAATAATTAATGTCATGTAGACATCTTCTAAAGGAGTAAAGTGGAGCTTGAGTTTTGGATTGACAGTGAAGAAGTCCCACAGCATGCTGTAACTGTAAGTTTCGTAAAGATTGAAAGGTTTCACGACTTCATTTAGATTATTATTGCCTATATTTGGGTCATGAATTATCACCAACTGCAGTACAGGATTTCCATTTTAAATAACAATACAGAGGACACTAAACGTGTTAACTCTTGCAGACAAGCCTTGTCCACATGGTACGAGTTGCTTATCTACTTGAATTGCTGCAGGTTTAAAGAGTTTATTCAGAAATGGGTGCCCTACTCTTTGGCTCTATAACAATTGCCATTGAGAAATGCCACCATATTGCAAGAGAATATGGGCCTTATATACAAAGCATTTTCTAAAATGGATTTCCCATTCAAATACGCGGGTGTAAATCAGTGCTTATACATTTCTGCTCCCGGAATAGAAATGTGTTGCTATTGTAGGTTCTAAAATACTATTAGCGATGTAAGGAACAGTTTGAAAGAAAGTGCATACTTTATAGGCCTTAGAGCAGACCATCAGAGTAACTAAAGAAGCCTCTAGTTGTTGCGCTTATGTGTTTGGCAAAGACATGTTTTCTGGCTGGAAGCTGGCACCACATTGTTTCTGTGCTTGATTTTGCATTTTCTTTTTTTTTTTACATTATTCCAAGAAGAACTCTATGGATCATAGCAACGTATAGACCCCATCTATTAACATTGGATGTCATTTGGTATCCAGTAAAGATCTCATGCTCTGTGTCCCTTCTGCCAACTGTGCAAATAAGCATTGGCAATCCAAAGAGTTTTGGCTTTTAGCAAAGGAGCAGTGATATTTCATTCCTCCCATGGAGCACCCTGGAATGCTACAGTCGGCAGTCCAAAGGCAAGCAAATCCCTGAGCACTGGAGACCTTGTCCTTGCATTTACATGTACACCAGTGTAGGGATGTTTTATTTTCTCTGACCTGCTGCAAATGTACTGTTTTGACTCCAGAGAGAGCAAATGGAATGTGGAATGCAATGAAAAATACAAAACCCATGAGGTATGCAAAATACTGGAAGTGAACTTCTGGAAGTGAACTGCCAGGATACCCCGCGATAAAGTCCAAAAGGCAATGGTTCATGGCTATGAAACAAAATGATTTATACATTTATACTTAGATGTTATTTGATTATATTTCTACATCTATATGTAATAAGTAGTCCTTAAAAGCACTATTTTGGGATACACTGAGTGTATGTGTTAGCACATTTGGAGTACTGCTTTGATGTTATCAAGGAAGACCACATTTCCTTCGTCAGTTAGGTGTACTCTGTCATGTCCATACAAATTAGTCATGTAGAACTGTATGTTGTTGTTTGATTCCCATAATTGGTTTTGGTTTCTCATGTACCCTCAAACTACCTTATTAACATTTCTCTGTGATTTTTCAATTTTGGAATTAAATATGTGGTCCACTTCTATTTTTGCCTCTGAGTAAGATTGGAAAAGCTAAAGATGGTGTTAGGAAAAAGTTCCATTAGTTTTTGCAAGTGATGTTTCATCATTAAAGCAAGGGACCACATGCATTACCCAAATCATTGGGTTTGTTTGACTGAAGCACGTTGCCTTGCTGCAGGCTGCAGGCTGGTCGCCCCATGGCTGCAGAGGTTTGTTCCATTGAGGCCGCTGATCTCAAGGCCAACATTAAAAATGACGCTCCCCGCAGCTCTGAAGATGTTTCTGCAGGTTCCCATTAGATGTTGGGTCGGGTGAACAAATAAAAGGTGATCCAGGAACATCCGGTGACAAGAAAATCAGAAACCCATACATGTCACGGCTACTTTGGAGCCAAATTTTTTGATCTCACGTCCATCCAGGATATTACGCTAAACTTGTTGGGGTATATGAAAGAGGTTTCCTATTTGATTAAAAGAAATTATCTGTCCTGATGTGACGCTCACCTGATTCCCGTAGAGGCGCCGGTCTTGACTGGGCGTATACCGTATCTTCAAAGGTGATGTGTAACACACGGCTGGCTCTTTGGGCTGGACCTCTGTGCACTGTATGTCTGACTCGAAGGGTAAGATGTCTTAGGTAAGTGAACGCCATGCTCTCCATCTGCCTCGGGGCAGGGTGCTGTAACCAGTTTCTTCACTGGATAAGGGGAGCAGGCCTCTTGACTTCAGAGGACTGCTGTCCGTCGTTTACTGCACGAACGGTAAGTTTCGAGTAATTCTAATGTCTTTAAAGTCTTTAGTAATGATGTTTCTTGTTTTGCAGGGTTCCGGCGATGGCGGATGACGGGCTGAAGTGAGTTGAAGATGGAGCCCGTGTGATGAATAGAAGCGCCTGGAAGCACGTAAGTAAGCGCTTGTTGCCTGCTTCATGATGCGCTCTAACTGTCTTTTTATTTTGCAGGTACAAGTTCGGAGTGGCTGCAGGGTGCCGGAATACCCACTGGGTTAAATGTGGAAAGGAGTAATGGCACGTTAGTATTAAAGTTCCCCAATGTCTTTAAACGCACCTTGTTTTGTCTTTCAGATGCGGGATGCAGCGCCGAAGGCCTCCGGAGCGTGCGAAGAGTTGGTAAGCTTTTGTCTTTCAGATGCCGGAATGCAGTGTGAAGACCTCCGGAGCGCACGAAGAGTAGGTAAGCCTTTGTCTTTCAGATGCCGGAATGCAGCGCGAGGCGTTGGTGACAGCCGATGGACCAGGTAAGTGAAGAGCTGTCACTGAAGACCGTAATGCTAACCTGTTCTTTCTTGTCTTTATAGGTGTTGCTGAAGACTGGATTCAAGATGGTAAGCCTTTTTCCTTAGGCCCAGGATCAGATGCAGAAGACACGATGAGCGTTCTGCTGCAGAGGATGCAGAATAACGCAAAGCAAGATTCATCCATCGGGTGTGGTTTAAATAGCCTCCTGTAGTGCTTAGGTGTCTCCTTCCACAGCCACGCCTAGGTAAGAAAAGAGTTCCTGCTTTCCAGAAGAGTTCCAGTGTTCTGAATCTAGGGAGTGGCTCCTGCCCCACCCAACAGGAAAAGTAGTTCCAAACAGAAGAGGATCAGAGGCTCAACTGGCAGGCAAGTAAGCAGCATGGTCTGCTGCAGGTAAATCCACCCAAGCATTATGAGCCCGGCGCTTCCAGCGCTGGGACTTGGCATATTTATGAGCCTGGTGCCACTGGCGCCAGGACTGGGTCCAAAAGGTCCCAATTGGGACTGGTTGACACTCGGAACCTGGGTTATGGATCTGCTTCCAAGGGAGTTGGGAAAACCCTGACCTTTTGGAAGCAGAGATCATGACACCTGACGATGGCCGTTGAAAAAACTATGGTTGGAGAGACTCTTGAGATAGTGCCTCAATCTCCAGAAGGGCCGAAACATGTCGACATTTGACAAAAGACTTACCAACTTTTTGAAGTCTTGTATCTAAACACTGCTTTATTGATACTAGTCAGTTTTCATTAATTCAACTAACCCCTATAGTTGATTCTGTTTTTAGGATCATGCAACATTGATTTGTGACATATATCTGTATGTTCTGCTTTCTCTCTTTTTAATTTTTTTAAACTTGTCTTAATAATAAATTGATATGGACTCATTTATGACTGATGATTTTTAGTGTTTATTTTTGAGAGTGTGTAAGCGATATGGTTCTGTGTATTGTCTCAATAGTATGTGACAGTTTATAAATGTTGCAAAAAATGAATTTTTGAAAATTGTGAATATGTTATCAATTTGGAAAGCATTAATAACAAAATAAGTATATAACATATATCACCAAGCCTAGCCTGTTTGGACTATGAGTGGGGTAGTCAATAGTCTCATTTGTGTATAACGCCAAATCAAAGTGAATCAATATGATATATGGTTGCCCTGTATTTCTCATACTGAACAACCTACGAAATACTTGGGACCACTGCAGTGTGTTGTTGTTTGTAATTGGATGGTGTTCATTTTGAAAGGAGTACTTGGCTGGGATAGGTTGCAGTAAAAATGTGTCAGCCATTTTAGAAGTTTGCTTTCTACGGTCCTGTTGTTGTGCTATTCATTTTTGAAAAGTATGATAGCCACAAGTATCTAGACTTTTGTCATTCTGATTGCAGAACTCACACTGTGGAGATGTTGACTCTGTGGCAGTTGTGATCTTTGCATTTTTTTGGAATAGTTGAAGGTGAGTGATAGTGTATTTTTATATATTTGATGCTTTATTATTATATGAACTGTGATATATATATATATATATATATATATATATATATATATATATATATATATATATATATATATATATATATAAGTTTATGTTTTTGAGTTAGTACAGGTTATAACTTTTATTTTGAAAGCAGGATTTTTCTGGTTTACTTATACGTTTTACGGAGAGTGATCAAGCATCAGTCCATATTATGCTACAGTTATTTGTGACAGAAAATTGTTGGCAGTTAAAGGTTGTTTCTCACTGTTTTGCTGATGGTTTTATTTGATAATTTGCTGATAATGTTGTTTGGGAATTTCTTTTTATTGTCTTTCTGTTTTTGTAAAGAAAATAATGTGGTACTGCTGTATATCTAAAATATGTGTGGTCAGAATTGTTGGAAGTTATTAAATAGGAAAAAAATGATTTCAGTTCAAAGAAGTAGGGCATGCATTGATGTGTATGGCATAGATTCATTGAGTATACTTGCTCCAGTGAAAATTAAAACATTATTACAAAGCATTAGACATGGTATTTCCTTAAAATTGTTTTATAACCAGTTTTAGTATTTTGTAAAGAGTTTTGTTTGGTCATTTTAAAACGTGTGTGTTTCGAAAAGAGCCTTTATCCTGCAGGATTTGTTACTGTATGGATATGTATAAGAGTATTTAGATTGCATTCTTTTTTCTATGTTGTTTTGGTAAACCCAGTGTTTAATTTGTAAAAAAAAATGTCACAGAATCAACATTTTTCTTTGGTAGTGAGCACCGCTTCAAGACATTCCCTCAAGAAGCAAACATCCGTGTGGGCTGCACTAGTGCAAGATAATCACCAGTATAAGGTGTTGTCAAACTGAATGGTTGCAATATGTGCCTCAGCCATGCACACTTCCCTCAACAAGGGCACTACAAGTGAATGTATCACTCACTAATATGTAATTATGCAGTACAGTAATAAAAAAGTCCCCTCTCACAGCAAAAGTCACTGTTGCTCTTAGCATTAATATATTCTGTCAAGTGGAAAAGAACATTGTAGCCTGTACTGGTGTAATGTACCCTTCCCTCTACTGAGTTTCTATAAAAGTGCCCTTCTGTTAAACGCAAAGAATGGGTTACATGTTTTTTAGTTGGTATCTTGTGATTTTGGTGGATAGCAGTGCAAGAATCGTTATCATACACTGAATAAGGACATTGAGATTAGTAGTATTTCAATTTTCATTAACCCTACAACCAGAGAAAGCATATACCACAGTAATGTAAGCTTTGCCTATGTAGAATAACTACACTCCTCAGTTTTTCACATTAACACAAACACATAAGAGGCTAAGATTAGCTTCTTTAATAGCGTAAATCACAATAGGCTTCATTAGAACAATATTTACTCAACCATATTAGGTACTGAATTGGACTCAGTAGAGCATGTTTGTATGAATAGTGCACATCTACATAGGCAGTAGAAATAAATGTTTCCCTCACTAATATAACCTTATGGAGTACAGTATTGTGAAGTCCTCTCTCAAAGAAGAAAGAAGTCACTATTGGGATATTATGTCAAGTGGAAAAGGGCCTTCTAGTCTGTATTGGTGAAATGTAACCTTCTCTCTGCGCAGTTTGTAAGCATGAGCCACAGAAGTAAAACCATTCATCAATTAGAGTGGTTGCAGCAGGCGCCTCAGCCGTGCACACTTCCCTCACATACAATGTATGTAACATTGGTCCTAGCAGTTAAACCTGCACACATAAGGAAATGAGAATGGCCCCAGTAGTGGAATTTCTCTGTATGTAAAAGAGTCACATAATGGTTTTGCAAGTATGAATTGTACCAAGAAAAATAGGCACATTATGGGCCTCAGCAGTGCAATCTCAACCCACATTTAACAGTTGCAGCATGGACTTGATTTTGCCTGGAGTTGTGATGTATAATAGGCCCTGTGCTTTACATTATTCTCTCAAATTCAAGGCAGTTTTGTGAGGTACAGTGGAGTAAGGAAACCGTCTCTTAATATAGGCTTTTTCAGTATAAGCTATAGAAATGGAAACTTTCATCATATAGAATAGATTTAATCACCAGTGTGAGCTTTTGTGGAATAGAATAGTTGCAGCATGGGCCTCACCAGTCTTAAAAGTGCCCTTCTGGTAAAACACAAAGAAGGGGTTAAATACTTTTTAGGTTGATAACTTGTGAGTTTGGTGGATAGTAGAATAAGATTCTTTATCATACACTGAACAAGGGGCATTGTGAGTAGCAGTATTTTAATGTTCATTCACCATATAATCAGGCAAAGCATGTATAACAGTAATGCAAGCTTTGCATATGCAGAACAATTACGCTTTTCAGATTTTCACACAAACACATACATACGAGGTTAAGATGAGCTTCCTTAATTGCGTAGGTCTCAAAAAGCTTCATCACAATTATAATTATTATGATATATTACGTACAGAATTGGACACAGTAGAGCATGTTTGTACAAATAGTGCACATCAACATGGGCAGTACAAGTGAATGTTTCCCTCAGCAATATCTCATTATGGAGTATAGTACTGTAAGTTTACCTTGCACAGACAAAGTCACTGTTACTCTTAGCATTACGGCTTTTCTTAAGTGGAAAACAATGCTGTGTCTTTCATGAGAAGTAAAGTAACTTTTCCTCGACTTTTATTATGAAATTATTAGCCAAGGAATTGGAACCAATTCTCCTAGTATATAAACGTGCACTTATAAATAACATAGGAATAGCCTCAGTCATGGAGTTGTCCTTTATGTATATGTATGTATATTTAGATTTATAGAGAGCATATGCACAAAGGAACCGGCCAAATAAGATTGCATCTGAGTGCAGATATTTGAGAGAGACAGAAAAAGAAAGCCAACATTGTCTGCTTTATTTAGCTGAAGAGATGAGTTTTGAATTTTTTTCTAAAATCCAACAAGGACTTAGAGTTGCGAAGGTCATAGGGTAGAGCATTCCATGCTCTTGGCCCTGCGTATGAGAAACATCTGTCCCCCCACATCACAGAATTTGAGTGGGGAACCACAAAATGCTGTTTTTGTGATTAACGCAAACAGTGTTCTGGATGATAAGCCAAGATCTTTGACATAAGGTATCCCGTGTGGTTCCTTGAATACACCTGAAAACCAGGCAGAGAGTCTTAAACAGGGCCCTCTTTTGTACGGGCAACCAATGGGGATCCCTCTGAGGTTGCGAAATGTGTGAACAGAGTGACAATTAAAAAATCATCCTAACGGCGGAATTCTGTTCTGTGTGACCTGCAACCACTGGATTTGCTTCTTCGGAACGCCCATTAGCAAGGAATTACAATAGTCGAGCCTCAAATTAACCAAGGCACCAACAACCAATGGGTGATCTTTAGGTGCAATCAATGGTAGTAGCAGTATTAACAATCTAAGTTGGTAATGAACAGATTTCACAGTTTCATTGATTTGCAAATTGCAACTTAAATATGCCTGCCAGAGACAACCAAGATGTTTTACTTTTGAGGCAAATGATGTAGGGGCCTCATATATCTCAGGACAGGCCAATTGTGACAGGGTTTTTACCAGTTTATTTTTGGACCAAACAAAATTACCTCTGTTTTGTTTGGGTTGAACTGAAGCTTATTAGCAACCATCCAGATTCTGATTTTACTGACACAAGCCAGCACACTCTGTATAGCTTTCTTGGACCCATTTAGCCGCACAGAGATCTGTGTGTCGTCGGCATAAGAATGATAAAGTAATCCAAACTCATTAAAGATTTTCAACAGTGGACAAATATAAATGTTGAAAAGGAACAGTGACAGTGAGGACCCCTGGGGGACTCCATATTTAACTGCCAAAAAATCTGATATAAAGGTCCCCATTTTGAATCAGTAATTTAAAAAAGAGGTATTGCAATGAAGCATTGGAAACCTGAGGTATGGCCAAAAGTCTTGACATAAGTATCTAAAATATTACTGTACCAAAGGCAGCAGAGAAGTCCAATATGACTAGCATGGTAATGTCACCCTCATCGGCTGCCTTAAGAACATCATCCCAGTCATCTCAGACTGTTAGTAGTGCCTTCTCAGTCCGATGACTTGGGTAAAACCGGATTGGTACACATCCAGGATTCCCTCATCCTCCAAGAAAGCCTGTAGTTGAATCGTGACAATCACAGAATGTTTTTCCAAGTCGGAATTACAGCAAGAAAATAGGCACACTATAGACCTCAGCAGTTCAATCTCAGTCCACATAAAACAGATGCAGTATGGGCTTGGTTGTGCCTGCTGTGTTTATGTAGAATATGCACAGTGCTTTAAGATATTCCGTCAAATAGAAAACAGCCTTGTGGACCACACTGGTGTAAGGTAACCGTATGTCAAGACACACTTTGTAAGCATGAGTTATTTAAATGTAAGTATTCCTCATGTAGAATAGATTAAATGAACATTGTATGCTTCTGTGAAATAGAAGTGTTTGCAGCAAGGCTCTCAGCAGTGTTAAAAATGTCCTTTTAGTAAGGGGTGAAGAAGGGGTTCAATACTTTTTAGGTATGAATCGTGTGAGTTTGGTGTGATACTAGAGCAACATTTTTTATTAGACAGAGATCAGGGATATTGTGAGTAGCAGTACTAGAACCTACATTAACTTACCAAGCAGACAAAGCATGTAGCAAAGTAACATAAGAAGTGGAATTGCACTGTACATGTAATAGTCAAAGTATGGGCCTCTACAGTACCTGCTCCAGTCACATAGTTTTGACATAGCAGGAGCCTTTATTTCTAGCAATTTACTCTTACTCTTTAATACCACTCAGTTCATCTACTTCTACACATATGTCCTATCACCACCCTCTTTTCCCTTTCCCACTTACCCTACCATATTATTTTTATTCCTACCTGCTAAACCCCCAAATTCTTTATAGCCATGTGTTTAGAGTACACTGTATTTCAATTGTGTTTATTCCTACACACCAACACTATCTTTATTCTTGGTACTGTTATCTATTTATTGTAAATTGATTGTTGTTTTATGTTTTATTTTTATTTTATAAGACTAGGTATGTATGTAGTAATTATATTAGTTTCTTTACAGTATTGCTCAATTATGCCTACCAAAAGGCGTGAGGAACGTGCCAGGAGGAAGGATTGTTTGCCGGGAAGTCATGTTTTTGAATGTGCCATTGTTAACAGTCATGTTATAAAATGTGTACAAATTGATTTTTTTGACCCATGCCTGTTAGTGATAATAGTTTTCAAACTGTCCAAATTCCTGTAGGAGATATGCCAACTGAACAAACCAATGGAACCCAGCATATCTCAAGTGAAAATTATAAAATGAAAAATGCATCAGTACATAATTAGTTAGTAAAAAACAAAAGGTTTTTACACGAAAACAAAGAAAATGTCCTAGATCTAAGCAGAAGAATAAAGATATATATAGAAATATGTCCCACTCGAGTCTTAACAAAGTAATGAAGAAGTGTGAAATCAAAATCGAAATCTAGAAAAAAGTAAAAGGAATAATTAGAAAAGCTGTTCATATGAAAAGAAAATAGTTCATTGTTGTGTTGAACAAACTTATAAAGTGAATTATGTCACCATGCCATTCTACAGAAAGATTCAAACAGTTCACATGCTTACAAGTGACAACTTTTCTATAGTGTTTGGTGGAGAGTGGAAACACACTGCTCACACATAAACAGGCCGATTCATGGAATGAATGTGCGCCAAAAATTCCGGCGCAGAGGTGCCAAAACGTGTGAATCGCAGTGCAAGTGCGAAAATTGCAGGGAAACCAGCGCACATCGATTCATGGAAGTCCGTGCGCGAGAAAAATGTTGGATGTCGGCTGAAAAAGTGCGCGGCGCTCGCCGGCGCACAGGTCATCCAATGGCGTGCGCCATGGCCACAACGAAATCGCACATAGCGCGGCACACATAACAAAAGTAGGCGGAACACGGGCCGTAACACTCGGAATGGGGAACAACACGTGAAAATATGGGCATCATGGGGGAAGTACAGGAGGAAAGTGCGCGTAGCGCCCACACGCTCGCCTACAACTCATATTCATGGAATCGAATAGGGCAAACCAGCGCACGGTCAAAGACGCGCACAGGTCCAAACAAGTCCGCCACAAGAAAGCAGGCGGTAGAGTCCCTGTGCCTGAAATAAATGTGCGCCAAAATGTGCGCTAACAAAAAGCACCTATATACAGCTATGATGAATGATCCATACTGTGGCCCATTAGGACAAATGAGGTGCAAATGGGTATGCGACAAACACGGACACCCGCTGTGTGAAAAATAGCGTGTGCGTGTATTTCGGGGTGCGTGGGAAGTTCCACACGCGATTGTCCTTGGTACGTGTATTTCGGGATGCCCGTGAAGTTTCACACGCGATTTCAGCAGGGTACGTCTATTCCAAGGTGCGCGTGAAGTTTCACACGCAAATTTGCAGGGTACGTGTATTTCAGGGTGCGCGTGAAGTTTCACACGTGAATTTGCAGGGTACGTTTATTTCGGGGTGCATGTGAAGTTCCACACGCGATTTCAGCAGGGTACGTGCACTTCGGGTGCGCAGGAAGTTCCACACGCAAATCCAGCAGCCTACGTGTATTTCGGGGGTGCCGGGGAGTACTACACGTGAATTGGCTGTGTGGGTCCTCCCAGGTGTTCCCTCTACACCCTCCACGGCCCCTGCAGACAGCCCACACCGCAGGGGACTACCCTGCACCCCTGCACATGTCCCGCAGGCAGCCCATCCACCATGGCCATGCCCCCCAGCCAACCCACATGTCACCTTGCACTACTGCCCACCAACGCATGTCTCCCAGCACCCACACCCCCCAGCAGTCAGGGGCACCCTCCACCAGGCCCCCACTCATGTCTCCCAGCACCCCCAGCCCCCAGCATCCAGGGGCACCCTCCACCAGGCCCCCACTGATGTCCCCCTGCACCCCCACCCCCCCAGCATCCAGGGGCACCTGCCAGCAGGCGCCCATTCATGTCCAACTCATGTCCCCCTGTACCCCCACCCCCCAGCATCCAGGGGCACCCTCCACCAGGCCCCCACTCATGTCCAACTCATGTCTCCCTGCACCCCCACCCCCCAGCATCCAGGGGCACCCTCCACCAGGCCCCCACTCATGTCCCCCTGCACCCCCACGCCCCAGCATCCAGGGGCACCTGCCAGCAGGCCCCCACTCATGTCCAACTCATGTCTCCCAGCACCCCCACCCCGCAGCAGTCAGGGGCACCCTCCACCAGGCCCCCACTCATGTCTCCCAGCACCCCCACCCCGCAGCATCCAGGGACACCCTCCACCAGTGCCCCACCCATGTCCCCCTGCACCCCCACCCCCCAGCATCCAGGGGCACCTGCCAGCAGGCCCCCACTCATGTCCAACTCATGTCCCCCTGCACCCCCACCCCCCAGCAGTCAGGGGCACCCTCCACCAGGCCCCCACTCATGTCTCCCAGCACCCCCACCCCCCAGCATCCAGGGGCACCCTCCACCACACCCCCACTCATGTCTCCCAGCACCCCCACCCCCCAGCAGTGCGATTGGCCTGGGTACGCGTATTTCAGGGGAGCACGGGTAGTTTTACAAGCGATTTCAGCAGGGTACGTGTATTACGGGTTCTCGTGAACTTCCACACGCGATATCAGCATGGTACGTGTATTACAGGGTTCGTGTGAACTTCCACACACGACATCAGCAGGGTATGTGTATTACGGCGTTCGCGTGAACTTCCACATGCGACTGGGCCTGGGAGAGAGGGGTACGAGTATTCCTGGGGTGGGCGGGAAGATTTACACGCGACTGTGCCTGGGAGAGCGTGTTACGTGTATTCCTGCGGTGGGTGGGAAGATTTACACGGTCGCCTACAACGCGCCAAAAAAGACGGTCCAATCCGGAAACACGTACGCCAGCATGAAGCAGGTGCACGTCGACTCGCAGGAAGCAGGCGTACGTCGACCCGTGCAGCATAAAAATATGCGCAAACAACAAACAAGCTCAGACGCCAGGATGAATATACCGTTCCTAGCAGCAGTGGCCGTGGGATACCGCAGGAGGAGGAGGATAGTCAGGGCCAGAATCTTTACACCCAGAACTAGCCTTTTTGGTATGCCTGATGACCAGGTGTTTGGGAGGTACAGGTTTCCACCTTACATAATACTCAACCTGGTCAGTGAGTGGGAGGATGACCTCACATCACCCACCCTGTGCTCCCAAGCACTCAGCCCCCTGGAGAAGGTCCTCAATGTAATGCACTTCTTGGCCACAGGATCATTTCAGCTGACAAGTGCCATAGTGGGGGGGTTGTCACAGACCACGCAGTCATGGTGCCTACACCAGATGTTGGCCATCATCACTGCACGCCCATCAGTCCGCAGGCACATATACCTGCCCAGAACACCTGCAGAAAGACAGACTGTCATCCAGGATTTCTACGGGGTGGCACAATTCCCCAAAGTGCTAAGTGCCATTGATTGCACCCATGTGGCTCTACAGCTTCATTTACAGGATGTCAACCCTAAACCGGGACATGGAAGCTGGGCTTGGTGAGTATAAATGCCACAGCACACGCATGCATGTCAGATGCAGAGTAATGTCACTACTCCACTAATGATACCCATCACCACCTCCCCAGGGGACAGTGCCTACCCTCTGAGCACCCACATGATGACGCCAATTCAGAACCTCATCACGCCTCCCGAGGTAAGATACAACACAGCCCATATTGCAACCCGGGGCATAGTGGAGTGCACATTCGGAGTTCTCAAGTCACGCTTTCGCTCCCTTGACCGTTCTGGCGGGCAGCTGTTATACGCTCCCCCAGTAGTGTGCAGGATCATAGTGGCAGCATGTGTCCTGCACAATGTTGCAACACGCCGGGCCCTGGCTGTGGACATGGTGGTGCCCCCACATCCCCAACCACATGCACGCCCGCTGTGCATGGGAGGGGAAAGGGCACGGGGTGAGGCAGCCCGTACGCAGCTGGTGGCTAATTACTTCACATAGAAATCACACCCCTGTGGAGTGCACACAGCCCTGGCACGTACCATCTGACAATCAATGATGACTCAATCTGACTATTATGATGAATGAAGGGACAGTCAACTGTCAGAACCATAGCAGCCTGAGATTGTTCACCTGGAAGTGTCACAATGTGTGCATCCCTACCTACACAAACACCACCAATGCAGTGTCATCAAAAGACACACTTCTATGCAGCAAAAATGAATACCCACTTACAAAATACAACATGAGAACAGTGCCATGTCACCCAACCCCTCCCTGGCACCGCTACACAACACACCATGGCATGTCATGCTATGTGAGAGCAAACATAGTAATCCCCACAACATGACACAAGTGTCACAAAGTACAATGTCCCTAATGGAAACTGGCCACACATGAAATGCTCACAGTAATGCAGGACCAACAACACACATTAACAAATATTTAGCAATAATACAAATCACCTACACAACCTCAAACCTACCATAAACATGACAGTACGGATTTAAAAAAAATTGGTAGTCTCACTACCTGATAATGCCAGCACTTCGACCACTTCCAACTGTACAGTGTTAGCGCCAGGCAAAAGTGTAGGTGCACTGCTTACAACATGGACTCCATTTCCAAAGTAGACTGCCTTGTGAAGACATGAGGAATGGACCTGCAAATTAGGAGGATGAGATGGATGCAGAGGCACATATCAATACACCATGCAGTGTACAATACAACAACAATTTGCACTAGGAATGTATACACAGTATTGACTACAGACTGCCCACACAGCAAATAGGAGTCCAACATCACTGTGTAAGTCAATGTCACTTGGGCACACCCTTTGCAAGCCCATGGAAACGGAAAGCAGGAAGGGTGTGTGTCACACACACCCAAGCATCTAACCCAAATTCAGGACAAGCCTGCATGTGCCCAGCCACAATACAGCGTATGCCCACGGGAGCCACACAAGGCAACACACTGTAAAAAAATCAAAAATCAAAAATCAAAAATGGCCATGTATGGGCCAGGGGGGGTGGGAGAGGCCACCCGGGTGGTCCGAGGACAGGGTGCACACCAAAACCCACCTGTGTGGATTTTGGGGAAAAAAACACCTCCATGGGCTCATGGCCTGCACGGCTACCCTATTGTGAGAGAATCGCTGCTGTCGCTCTCCTCACCCTCTGCAGCTGCATCTGGAGGTGGTGGTACTATGGGAGGCACCCCACGCAAAGCCCTAGTCTGGTCCTCCATGACAGCAAGCATGCGGGTGTGGAAGGTCTGGTTCTGGAGGATAATCGTGCGGCGGTCCCCATGCAACAACTCACGGGATGCCCGGACCTCCTCCCGAGTTGCCTGCATCTCAGCTGAGAGCGTACGTGTGAGCTGAAGCCTCAAGCTCAACAAGAGTCACCCTGAGCTGACGGAGTTCCACCCTCAGGGCTTCTCTGTGGCCCTGGTACTCAATAGAAATGGCTTCCCGCAGAGTCTCCAGTGCCGCCCGTCTGTCCCTGTTGGACGCCAACATGTCCTCCCTGTGTGACTGGAAAATGGAGTCTGTTGCCTGCTGTAGTTGTTCCATCAGCCTTTCTTGGGGGACAATGGAAGTGGCCACCCTATCCATGGCCTGAGCCATCATCTCAGATGATCCTGCCTTTTGGTTTGCCATACCGTATATGGATTGCTCCCATGCGGTATTGCCAGGTGGCGTATGGCCACCGCGTCAGCGGGCACCACACCTGTCTGGGGCAAGGCAAACTGCGCCTTGCTGTGCCGGCACTGCCTGAGGCTGCAGGACTGCATTCCCCCTCTGATCTGCTGGCCCAGGAACAGGATCAGATGTTGCGGAGTGTGACCCTGCATCCGTAACCACCAAAGGCAGACCTACCAACACTGACATCCCCATTGAGGGTTCTACCCCTGGTGCAGGTGGGTTGGACAGTACAGAATCCCTCCCAGAAACACTTACCTGCGACGGTACATAGGTCTCATCATCCTAATCGACACCTGAATAGAGCTCGGGGGAGGTGCACCCAGAGACACCCCTTGAGAGAATGGTCTGCAGCAAGTGTGAATGAAAAAGACGCGCATGTGCGCGTTGGCAACACCCCCGCCAAAAGAAGAATTGTACGCTGTCTGAGGAGACAGGACAACAGAAGAAGTGAACGCTGTTTGAGGAAACAGGCCCAGGAAAAAGACAAAAAGAGAAAAAGCTGTCAGAGGTAACAGGGAGTACGAACTTGGAATGCCGTGAAGTAAATCGCGTGTGAACTGACAAGAAGTACAGATTTCACCCACTTGCTCTCCAGGAAAAGCACGTACAAGGAAATGGCGTTCTACACATACCTTTTAAACATGCCCACACGTCCAGTGTCACTTCCGCATGTACGCGCTAAGGCCCTATCCTCCAATTACACGAGCTGACACTCTGACATGCAGTCATTGGACGTGTAACATGCACCCGTGTACAGGGAAACGCCAGCGCACGCACGTCACAGACACGCATACGCGCTGAGGCCCTTTCCACCAATTACACGCTATGACACTCTGACGTGCTTATTTTTTCTACGCGCCATGGAAAATGCACGTGCGCGTAATGTCATAGACGCGTCTACACGCTGGGGGCCTTTGGGCCAATGAATTTGCGTACGTGTGCTGACGCGCTTACGCGCTAAGGCCCTTTCCTCGAATTACACGCAGACGTGCTGGATTTTCACGTCCATAATCACTCCGTATCAAGCTGGCCACACGGAAGACCATGCTCCTGCCCAGAAGGCCGAATTACTGCCCCCCAGAGCCCCGAGCATGCTCCCACCTGCCATCTGCTGCTGCCTGGCTGCCTGCTGCCCACATGCCCTGCCATTTGCTGCCTGCACATCAGCCAGGGGTGCTGTTGCTGTGACCACCCCTGCTGGAACCGAAGACTCCCGACTGGACGGACACCATGACTGCCATCAATGCGAAGGGGGTGGTAGTCTGACTATTCCATCATGTCAAGAAGCAAAGGGAGGACTTCAGGTCCAGGACCATCAACAAGGCCCGGCGCCTGTTGAAGGCAGAGGATGCTAAGGGGTGCCGGGGCCACTTGTCGGAAGATCAGATGAGGGTCCTGGAACACATATCCCCAGCGCTCCACATCCAGGTCCTTGAGAGTCAGACCCGTCTGGAGTCGAGCGGTAAGTGTATGTGCATCCTGATTGTAAGCTGTGCGTTTGGTGGTGTGCCAGTAGTGTGCAGGTTGCACATGTGTTTTTATGGGGCCAAGTATGGGGCGGGTGTACAGGTCCGTGAGGCTAACACATGCGAGGTCTCTCATGTGTGAGGCATGGATGGTGCTTGTGTGTGTAGGCTTGCATGCCAAATGCAGATGTGTGGGCACACATGTTTGAATGTGTATGTAAGTAGGCATGTTCATGATGTCACACATGGATGTTGGTTTCAGCTGAATTTATCTGCACTGTGTACATGTGCATGTGTGTGTATTTGACAATGGTGCAACAGTGATGCAACATGGATGCATGTGAATACCGGGATGTGGAAAACTGATTGGCAGATGTGACATGGATGCCGATCTCAACACTGCGACAGTTGGCAGAGGTGTACACATGCATGCAAGTGTGGTGGTGTGTGCATGTGTAGTGCACTCCCTGTGTTGCATGTGATGCCTGGCTCACCTTTACCTGCTCATGCTGTTGTATGTGTATGGATGGTGCTGGCTGTTGAAATATGGCTGTGGTATTGCTCATGTGTGCGAGTTGAAATGACATGTGTGTTGGCGATTGTGATGCCATGTCTGAGGTTTGCCAATGCCACTCATGTACAACTGTCATGTGTGTATGTGTCCATTGTACAGTGCCCTGATGCCTGTGTTGTATTTCTCCCTGTCTGCAGTGTCAACTGATGAAGAGGGCGGAGAAGGTGCTGTGGAGCACAGCGGCAGGGATCGCACCGCCAGCCGGAGACGCAAGGCCCGGCTCCCCTCCCAGGTTGTCATCTCATCGGGGAGTAAGGAGTCCGGTGCCGCATCCCAGGCCACAGCTGCCGGGGGGAGGTCCAAGAGGTGTAGGTCGGAGTTGGACTCCTCGGCAGCAGAAGGGGCAGCTGGGACCCCACAGGGCCCAATGGGGGAAGGTGGCACGAGTCATCCAGGTTGGTGGGGGGTTTGGTGGCGGAAGAGGCCGGGCAAGCGACAGAGACGGGGTTTGGAGGTGGGCATTCCACTGGTGCTAGTGGTGCAGTGCAGGACCAGGGACAGGAGGCAGCACAGGCCGCCGCGGAGGTGCCTGTGTGCAATCCTGTCCCTGATCCTGTCACTGCATCATCTTGCACCAGCAGGGATGCCTACGTCCAGACCCGCTTTCAGGCAGGGGATGAGCTTACAACAACTGGCCTTCCTCTCCCTGCGGACGTGGCTATCCAGGTACGGGTTGAGCCTGTCCTGACTGTTGTGGTGTTGCGTCAACGGGCCATGCGGGGTGACCTGCAGTCTTTTCATGAGGAGACTGCACGTCATCTCGAATGGCTCGTTTACCGCGTCGGCCTACTGGGACAGGTCACCCAGGCCGGATTCCTCTGTTTGGTGGAGCTTGTTCCGACCCCCTCCTCAACTGAACACCCTATGCGCCAGTCATCCTCCGTGCCGTCTTTACACCCACTTGTCACCTGGGTGCCCTGTGAAGCTGCCTCTGACGGTGCGGCCAGGCTGGTGGAGGACACATCCCTGCCACAGTCGGGAGTCGGACATCCAGCAGGGGTGGCCACATCAACGACTGCACCCCGGCCGGTGGAGGATGTGCAGGCAGCTTATTGCCAGGGCACAGGCACAGGCACAGCAGCAGCAGCAACGAGGTGGGAGCCATGATGGCTCGGGTCCTTCGACATTGGAGGGGCAGGCATCGGCCGGAGGGCAAGAGGAGCCAGGACGGGAAGTGTCTTCCGTGTGGCAGCGGTTGGGCCACGCCATAGATGCAGAGCGGCAGCGGGCGGAAGAGGCACGGCTCACGATGGTCAGGGCAGAGAACTCAATACGGAGGGCCCTGAGGCGGGCCGAGTGCCTCGAGGCAATCCGCAGGTAGTTGGAGGAGAACATGTCATCATCCCTGCGGACCCTCTGGGCCATGGAAGAGGACCGCCTCCGGGACATTGAGCAGGAGTTCGATGATGCCCTGGCCCGGAACATCCAGGAGTGAGCCGTCGGACTAACCCGCTGCCCTTGTAAATAGTTCTTTAGTGTTAAGTTTTCTTTCGGTTTTGATTTGTTTTGGGGCGCTTGGACAATGCCCCAACTTCTTGTATATAGTTCTTCATTAGGTAGGATTTTATTTTATAGGTTTCATTTAAAGGATTTGGCACATGGACCCTGGATGTCCACCTTGTACATAGTTTGACAATGGATTTGGATTGTTGATTTTTTTCCCATGGATCAATGTTTTTTTATTATTTTTGCACCATGGATTTATTTTCTCAGACTGACACTTTGGAGACTTGCTTTTGGATTGCTTTTCATTTGGATTTCATGCATATTTTTCATTTATTGGACATGCTGGATTTCATTTATTATTTCCATTTACTTCTGTTCCATTTCATTGCATTGCTTTTCTGTTTAATACATTATCATTTGGTACTTCAATGTGTGGTATTCCCTCTTTGGTTTCATGCATGCCACAATGTGTGTTTTATCATTCACATGCTGTCATTGTGTGGGTTTGACGGATATATGCTGATGTGCACACTAGCCATTTGGGATGCATCATGTGCTGGTGATTTCTTTGTGGGGTGGATGTCATACCTGGTGGTGTGTTCAGACTGGGGAGGCGTAGGCAGTGTATTGAGGGGGCAAGGGGGCCATGATTATGGATCATCATGAGGTGTTGGGGGGACATGTATGGGGGCCTGCTGGCAGGTGCCCTGCACTGCTGTGGTGTGGTGGTGCAGGGAGACATGAGTGGGGGCATGCTGGCAGGTGCCCTGCACTGCTGGGCAGTGGGGGTGCAGGGGGACATGAGTGTGGGCCTGGTGGAGGTTGCCCCTGCACTGCTGGGGGGTGGGGATGCAGGGGGACATGAGTTGGACATGAGTGGGGGCCTCCTGGCAGGTGCCCTGCACTGCTGGGGGTGGGAGTGCAGGGGGACATGAGTGGGGGCCTGGTGGAGGGTGCCCCTGGATGCTGGGGGGTGGGGGTGCCGGGGGACATGAGTTGGACATGAGTGGGGGCCTACTGGCAGGTGCCCCGCACTGCTGGGGGGTGGGGGTGCTGGGAGACATGCGTTGTTGATCAGTAGTGCAAGGTGACATGTGGCTTGGCTGGGGGGCACGCCCATGGTGGATGGGCTGCCTGCGGGACATGAGCAGGGGTGCAGGGTAGTCCCCTGTGGTGTGGGCTGCCTGCAGGGGCCGTGGAGAGTGTAGAGGGAACACCTGGGAGGACCCACACGGCCAATTCACATGTAGTACTCCCCGGAACCCCTGATATACACGTACCCTGCTGAAATCGCGTGTGAGGTTTCCCGCGCACCCCAAATTACACGTACCCAGGGCAATCGCGTGTGGAACTTCCCGCGCACCCCTGAAACACACGTGCCCTGATGGAATCGCATGTGATACTTCACGCGCACCCTGAAATACACGTACCCTGAAGGATTCGCATGTGACACTTCACGCACACCCCGAAATACACGTACCCAGGGCAATCGCGTGTGGAACTTTCCGCGCACCCCTGAAATACAATTATCCTGCTGAATTCGCGTATGGAAATTCCTGCGCACCTTGAGATACACGTACCCTGCTGGAATTGCGTGTGAAAATTCACGCGCACCCCGAAATACACGTACCCAGGCCAATCGCTTGTGGATCTTCATGCACACCCCGAAATACACGTGCCCTGATGGAATCGCATGTCAAACTTCACGCGTACCCCTGAAATACACGTACCCTGTGGCATTGCGTGTGAAACTTCCCGTGAACCCCTGAAATACACGTTCCCCACTTGGCGTTTGCTGTTTGGCAGCCCTGTAAACTGGTCCAGGGTTAACGCAGACATTTGCGATTAATTGGGGATTTTGATGGATTTTCCTTGCGCAAGGGCGTTCTTGGGGGCGTAACTGACGCTGCTGCAGGGTCGCTGCTCCACTCTGCGCCACGGCTGGTTTTGGAGGCTAAAATCCATGAATACGCTGTGCGATGAAATGTATTTTATCGCACGCGGCTGGCGCAGTGTATCGCACGGGGACACTGTGCGCCAGCCGCGTGCGCCACTTTTGTGCGAAATTCTATGAATTACACTGTAAGATGTTTTAATGTAGAGAGTGACATTCAACAAAGGAATGTAACCCCAGCTATTGATGAGAATGAACATAGCCGTGAAGTCCAAACTGGTTTGATTTCTGAAAAAGAAGAAATCCTAAAGAAAGTCAGTAGAGAAGTAGAACATTTAGGAAGATCTGCAATAAAACCTAGAAAACAAAGTGTGATATGGATGTGCAATTATTGGTGGAATATTTATAAGTTTTCCTGTGAAGTCGTAAAGAGATTTGTTCAAATTTTACACAAACATTATAAAATTGAAAGACGAATGAAGGCGCTTCAGAGAATAGATGACTGTGAGGTTTGTAAGCAAACAGAACTTCTGGGCCACTCTCTAGTTTGTCTTGATAAAAGTAGATGTACAAGTCAGTTTCATCATCAACAGAACCTGGCTGCACATCATACCAAAAATAGATACCTTCTGGTTAAATTGTATCAGTTCAAAACACCATCTCTGTCCCTTGCACTTTTAAATCAAACGCTGATGGCTGGAACTGTACAAAGTTTGCATTCTACACTTCAAATGATAAAAACAATACATTTTAAAGTGTATGTGTACATAGATGAAACACTTACAGGAAGTTGAAATGGGGATCCTATGCTTTCAAAGCATCAGATTTTTCAACAGTATAAAAAAGTATTGCACTGTTTCAGTTGTCTTGTCAACGCACTTTCTATGAATCTCAAGTACAACTAGTGTAAATTGAGGAGAACATTAAAAATAGTACAGACGATGTTTGGAAAGACCTTTACCTGTATTTGTTTACAGAAGAACAATTTGACACAAGTGTGGCACTATATCTTTGTAGGCACTGTGTCAGGTGGTTTCATAACAGAAAAAGCAAGTGTTTTGAATGACCTGGTAGTGCCTGATATCTCTGTTGTCCTTCAAAAATTGAACATGTGCAAAGTGATTGCATTGCAAACTGTTCATCCTTTCCAAGTTATTGTTAGTTTGCAAACAAATAAGTCTAAACTGCCTACAAAATCATTAGTGCAAAGTGTGAGAGGCAAAGTTGTGTATTTACCTTGCAATTAGCAAGAAAATGTAATCACTCTAGGATTGTAGCATTACATTGTGGATAATTTGTTTGCTTTAGTAAATGGTGTTGCAACAACAGATAAGAATATTTGAGAACAACCTATAGATATCAGAAAGGTGCCAATGAGTTTCTGGGAATTAGCAAGAAAATGTCAACACTCTTGGAGTAAAACGTGACATTGTGGATACATTGTTTGTTTAAGTAAATGGTGCTGGCACAAAAGATACACATATTTGGAAACAGCTTATAGATGTATTTCTACTGGAGCACAATGATAAGTACAAAGGCAGTCTGACTATACCAGACTCGTCTATGCTTGATGATGAGTCAACAAGCAAAACAAGTGAAGGTCAATTTCCAAAGTCTAACTTTTGCAAAAGGGAATAGTTTGTATGAACATTACACTGTTCATCTTCTACACTCACGTGAATTCATGGACGATAGTTTAGGATCGTACCAAATGAAAGCAACAAAAGGTGCGCCAATCAGTGTCTGGGGAAAACACTTTAGAAGCTTGTTGTTTCCATAGGGTTTTTCCTACTGGAAAAGCAGGCAGGTTGGATGATCAGAAGCTTCCAATTTCATCTTCAGAATATATTTGTACACACATGTATTCTGAAGATTCCCGATTCCACACTAATGTTGAAAATAGTTTTCACTTATTATATGAAAGTGAATGTTCAACATTATGTTGTGCTGTTGTTCATACACTTCAGACAGCAACTAGATTTCAAAATGTTTTGGCATGTGAGGTGCTGCCACAAGTAAAATAAATAAATGAGATTTTCAAAGGAAGAGTTAACAATATCCTTGCCACAATGAGAGGGACTAATGAATGTTAGTATAGAAGACACTCAGAGGTAAGATGCATAATCAGAAATGTGGGCACTCCAACTTGGTTTGTGACTTTAAGTTGCAATGAGGATGGTTGGGATGAGCTTGGAGAGTGGATTCATGAACGTATTCCACAAAAAGAAGCCACAGAACACATGACACCGGGAGAATTGTGGTCGATGGACCCTGTACTTTCATCACCAATTTCTAGCCATGATACTCATTATGGCAATATGATAAGGTGTTTTTTAACATGTGGTTTTGATGCCAAAGCTTTTAGGATAAGCAATGTTTTCCCTTACCTTCTTTGTATAGGTGCATGTATTTTGTATCTTTTATGTATGAACTGTTTTCCACTATGACAATATATTAAATTGTTTTTTTAACCTAATTTAGCAAGTAAACTCAAGACAGAAGGTCGTCTTTACGTAAAATAGGTTCTTACATGGTTTACACCATGACAAGCATGAATGTTCTTGTGTCCAATACAAACCTCTATAGATGTATGTTAGTGGACAAGCATTTTAATTCATGCATTAAGAGCAATGATACACAATGTAACTGATTGCTCTCTGTCATGTATTATAACTGCTGCAACACTTTTAGCAGCATTCAACATAGAAGGTGTTCATTTACATCGTTTGTTGATGCTACCAGTGGAGCATGACAATAAACTAGAGTATCAAAAACTTGTACCAGGTGCAGCGCAAGAAGTAGGAAAAGAACTAAGAAAATGAAATACCTGGATTGTAGCTGAAGTAGGCATGGTGTCTAGCTAGATGCTAGCTTTCATTCACTTGTGAATGTAAGAGGTCTTGAAGACAGACTATGGTGTTTTGTTTGGAGGTATACATGTCTTTGTTTTTTGAGATTTGCTACAAATAACTCATGTGAAACGACAGACAGTGTTCAAGATGCTGCAATCAAAGGATAGTCACAACACTATAGGTAGCATCGCTGATTTGAACCTTTGGAATTGTTTTAAATAACAGGAAATTACCATTCATATAAGTCAATCTGCAGACTTAGAGTATGTAGAAATGCTCAATAGGCTTCGTATAGGTGTCCTTGAGGAGAATATGAAAGCAGTCTTAAAAGGGAGACTGGTTTCTAACATGTTTCATGCAGGTTGCACTGCACCTGATGTCATGTTGACTCTTCAAGAAAAAAACTGTATTTTGTTGCTTTGATGTGCACACTTGGGGAGTCTAACAAGTTCAACTCTACACTTCCGCTCTCTGAGAAGCAAAACATTTTAGAGATAAAATTGTGCAATGTTTTAGATGGCCATGTTATGCCATTAGAATTAAATAAAAGAGTGATGGTTCAATTAATTCAATTAGACATTTCCATTTTAACAAACAGCAAGTCTAGAATTGTTGATGCACGAGTAATGTTAAAGATGAACTTGAATGTAAAAATTGGTGTAGTCAATGGAGCAATGGGAAGGGCACTTGCATTTCAAACTTTTCCTTACAGTACAAATATTGAACATATTCAAGTAAAGTTTGATTGTGTAGAGGAAGCTCAATTGATTTCTCAGATCTCTGCACACTTCATGCTTTTTAAGGTTACCTTTTTGAATGTGCTCTGCAGGTACACTTATTTATAAATCACAAGGGTTGACTTTAGAAGCAGCACTTCTTGACACTGTTCATACAGTATTCAAAGAAGGAATGCCATGTATAGACTGGACATGTGTAAAAAGAAAATAGCATTTTTTTAAAAATGAACTTTGATGAAACAAAAGTGACAGCCGGATTTTCTTGCATTGAAGAATCTAATAGATTATGTGCACCATATGCTGCTCAACTTGGCCGTATACCTCTACCTGCTAAGCACTTAACAAGAAAATAAGGAACCAGTAAAGCTAGATTCAAATAAGGTGGTTCCTCTTAGGAGTAGAAAAAAAAGAATTTACCGGAGTTGGAAAGTCATACAAATATGACATACTCCCACTTTAGATTTAGTAATCAAACAGGAATTTTAAATGCAGATGTGAACATGTTGTTTCAAATGACACCACTTATGCAAGAAATAGCTTCAACAGTAGAAAAGCAGCTATGTGTGGAACTTTCAATTCTTAAAATATCTGTAGATGAAAGACCACACAATACACATTCAGCAATGTTAATCCAAAATGTAGCTGTCACAAGTAGAAATCAACATGGTTCCCAAAATACACAAGAAGATATTCAAGAATTTTGTATTACTATTTTCTATGTGCTACTGACGGAAATAATAGGTGTAGATAAATATGTAGGAATTGCTTACGAGTGGAAACATGAGTGTCCACAATGGTACAAAGACCATACTACTCGTGATATTTCAGAAAAGGTTTTTATATGTTTCCATCCTTGATCAAAAAAGTGTAAAATGTTCTGATCTCGTAACAAAATCTTTGCATACTATGCAATACAGCGACTGTGGTTGTAATTTACAGTCTACACTGCAATATCGACATTTTAATAATTATGTCTTAATTATATATCAAAGACATAGTATATTTGTAGGAAAATTAACATGCCGTAAAACATGTGCAATTATCTTTCATGACGGAGCATCCATTCACTGTGGACATTTCACAACATGTGTGCATTCAAAGGGAGATTGGCTTGGCTGCAATGACTTTATAGTCACTCACCAAGATAGATTAACAAAGGGTTTAAAGAATGCAACATTTTAAAATATGTTTTATAATATTTGTGAATATAAACATGCAAAATGGATGATTGAAATGGAAGAATAGGGTAATAAGTGTTTTAAAAAAAACTAGAGGATAGATCGTTACTAGGGTGCAATATAAAATTACTACGAAATACATGTATACATATGATTGTCAAGAAACAGCATTATGCAATCTTCTACTTCTGTTTTATTGTGTAACACAGTATACCTTTTAATATCTGCAAGTGATCTCCATAAGTACTGAGTTGCATAAGTGGTTCCATGTACATTATTTTGAGTGTCCAAAAAGAAATTAGCTCTGACTACTAATACACATTTTATGGGAAGATTTAGGCATATTATCTTTTACTTAGTATGTGTATAGGTTGCCAAAATAAGCAAGCACACACAGTTTACAAGAAATATTGTAATTCTATCAAAAAGGAAAACAGCCTACTTTAAGTTCTAGTTGGTAGATTCTCTAAAGTATTTCTATTTCAAGTGTGGTAATTTCCAGAAAAGTCCTGGAATATGTTCTTCATTACACTGTGCATTTATTTTGAACATAAAATATTATATGTTTTTATACAGCAATATCAAAGTATTAGTATAGAAGAGTTGACACAAAATTGCTATCAGCTTCTTATGTGTGTAGGTGGCCGAACAAGATTTGAAAATATGTATTTTATTGACAATTTAGAGATAATTACAATAAGCAAAAAGGGAACTTTGATTTAATAGAAAAAAGGTATTACACACTGCACACAAGTTGCTGTACACATAGAAATATTAGATAACTATACACATGTTTAAATAATTTCAAAGTTGATGTGTAGATTATGCAATGTCAATATTAACTTCTCATGTGTGTAGGTGGCCAAAACAAGGAGAAACACAGATTTTACAATAAGTGTTGAAATTACATTTGTAAGATTGTTAGTGCAGCTTGTAGTAAGTGTTGATGTATTTACACACTGAGCTATTTTGATGGTCTTCCTATTATTTGAAATACTGGTACGACTTCAGTTTAAATAGATTTACACTCAAAATAATGATACAATGTTGGCATGTATTCATACTTTTATTTGTAAAACTAAAGACATAGTTAGGTGATATGTCTTGGTTTCCTGGTTAAGGTTGGTTAAACGACTCTGTACATTTCGTATTATTTAACATGGAACAATGTTTGTGCAGAAATGAAATATAGCTTTTGTGTCTGTAGTTATTTATTTTTATGAATATTAAATTAATACCTTTAGAGATGCACAAACTATTGATGTTGCTGGCAATTTGATTTAGAATTTGCTGATGCGAAACCATGTTCATAGTTACCTTAGCGCTTATTGTAGCTGTTGTACCCATGCAGTGATTCTTGTACCTAAAGCAGCCTTTACACACTCCTTCCTTTTTCCTTTTCCAAGTGTGTTTCCTTTAATATCTTGTTTTATATAATGTGCATCCTCAGTAAGTCTGTCATATGGAGATGCTTCTAGAAAGTCAAATAGAATTTAATTTGCTTTTAAATAGTTATTTTTAGATATTTTAGATAAGTGGGTAGAGCTTTTTTTTTCTTTCCAATGAGAAACTTTGTTTCTCTACACAATGGTTAATGTCTACAATCTTAATTAGTTGAGTACTAGGAATACATTCCGTATTAATCTAGTAAGAGTATAGAAAAAAACCTTCCGCACTATTATTTTTAAAATAAATTACATTGTCTTTCATAAATGTTGCAGTGACAGAACAGAGAGGATGAGACATTCATGAAAGACATTAGATTAGCCATTGTACATACAATATAATTGCTTGTTTATTATATTTTTGGAGTGGTACTGTTCTAAATGAATATGGTGGGCACGGCCAAAGGCTGTGGCTACTGGCCATTGCTGAAGGCCCTGGCCACTAGCCAACGCTGAAGGTCATGGCTAGTTTTGCAGCAAAAATGTATGGAATAACACAAACCTTGAAATTCAAGGAAAATACTTTAGTTGCAGGGACGTTAAGGTGAGTACTTAACACAACAAAGCCCCTGAAATTAATCTAAAGTCACCTTTCCTTTGCACCCGCTGTTGCAGAGCTTAGGACCGCAATGATGTCTAGATTCCTTTTCCCAGGTAATTGATAAGTTACCAGTCTTTTACAATCTAGTGGATTTTAAGTGTCTCCCGCACTTATTTTTTGACTCATTGGTCAGTATATCTGGTCACCTCCTTTTCATCTTGCTTTTGGGGGACCCATGCCTGGAATGTATAGGCAACTGTAAGTTAGAGCTGAACAATTTTAACTGTAGTGCCACAAGAGATTCTACCAGGAAAACTGGTGACCTCAGTTTCTTTAGATACTTCCATCAAACTACTCTGCCTTTTTGCTGCTCCAGGGTCATTGCTCTGTCTCCCAAAGTTCGGTTTATACCCTTTTGCTAAATTGGTCTCCATTTGCTTGTGTGTAGGTGTCCATCCCTTGCCTCTTCACCATATGCTCATACCCTCATACCTCCACTCTTCCCAAGCTCACCCTTGTCAAGCATTAGCCTCTCACCCTAATGACCATCCAAAACATACTTCTTACATACTGAGAAAGTGAAATTGTTCATTGCTTGCAACCAGATTTTTTACAAAATAGAAATTAACGGCAACAATGGTGGACAAGGAGCGAAGTAGGGATGCAGAAGCTTCTGCTTTGTTTAGTGAAAATATCAATGCCAAGAAAGTTATGCAACAGGTACAAGATGTGCAAACCAAGACACTACAGCAATCAATGGCAACCTTGGAAAAACTACACAAAAAAGAAACAAATAAATGGTGGGAAATAAAATCCCTACAAAATTACATTGATAACAAACGGATCCCAAGGGGCTTAAGAATTCTGACAATTCCAACTTATGAAGACCCGGATCCCCAGATGCTACAGGAATGGGGGGATGCCACCAATGAGTGTTCTTTTAAAATGCTAACGACTTTAGTAAAATACGCCAAAAGTGACAGACTGAAAGCCCTTAATGAAATTGAGGCCCTTGAAACAAAGGTTTATACAGGAGCAGAGTCTAATACAGCCAAAGAGTTAAAAATACAAATGGATAAAAATGTCAGCAAGTATGAAGAGGAAATAAAAGAGAGAAAACAGAGGAAGTTTCTCCGTGATAAAGAAGACTATGCTAGTGGACGAATTTATACCTTTTCTAAAAAATATGATACAGTGAGAAAAGGATTACAGAGTCAAAAGAAAAATCCTACACCGGTTACTATAGATCTAGACTCAGAAACAGAAACAAGTGCAGGCTCATCAACCGATACTTCAATCTCAAGTAGTACCAACGAACCTCTTCCAAAATTAAATTTTTTAGAAGAAATGAAACTCCTACACCAAGTAGGGAAGAACACGCAAGGCAGAAATCAGCCAAGGTACACAAGAGGAAGAAAAGACGAGGGACCAGAGGCCAACCCAAAAAAAAGAGGACAGTCAGAAACCCGGCCGACACGCTCTGGCAAGGCCAAAAAACAGAAGCAATAATGTCAACTCAAAACCCACAAGTTGTCAATTTATCAGAGAAGACACTAACTGATGTAGAAATCAACATCTTGTCAAAGGGGCTGTCATTTTGTCCAATATCAAACTTCGACTATGCCCAATGTAGAGTGGACGTGCATCTGTTTATCAGAAAAATCAGATTGGCCAAATTTTTTGCCAACACAAACTACAATGAAAGGTCAAGTAATATGGAACTAGAAGTACCATCTGAACTAACGATCAGAGATATACCTACTCTGTGCACTTTAACCTCATTACAAGAAGAAAACGAGTTGGCAGTAAAATTAGCATCACATGAACCTGAATGTAGCACCAATGTACCGGAGGATCTATCCACTAATATATCGGCACCAAGTCTTTTAAAGAAAAAATCAAAATTTATTCCTCCAAATAACAACATGACATATATAGACCTCTTTGAAGACTTTATCATAGACGATTTAAAGAAACTGGCCTCCGTCAATCTAAAACTGAATCACAATGTGACCTCAGACGAACGGACAGCAATAAACAACTTGAAACAAGACAAATCAATTGTCATTCGTCCCTCAGACAAGGGAGGAAACATTGTAATTTTAAATGCAAGTGATTATAAACGGGAGGCCATGCGTCAACTTAATCAAATCAACAACTATGAAAAGTTACCTGCGAATCCATATAAAATGTACAAAACAGAATATGATTTGAAACTGTCCAATTGGCAAGCAATGGGTCTACTAACACAACAAGAAATGGCATTCTTATCAAAAGATTTTCCCATCTTACCAATCATACATTTCATTCCCAAGATCCACAAAAGCATGAGAAAACCGCCGGGTAGACCGATAGTCGCATCAATTGACTCCCTACTTGAAAATACATCCAAATACCTGGATCATTTTCTTTTTCCATTCGTTCAAACTCTGCCCTCCTACATCAAAGATACGTCTGATTTCCTCCAGCAGATTGACCAAATACCATGGAAACCAGGATATTTACTTATAACCTTAGATGTCGTGTCATTGTACACATGTATTGAACATCAAGAAGGCATGGAAGCTGTCAGAAGATATCTATCCACCAGATCTCTTAGTTTCAGAGATCATTCACAGATGTTACTGGACATGCTCCTTTACTGTCTTACTCATAATGCCTTCATGTTTGACAGACTACATTACAAGCAATTGTGTGGTACAGCTATGGGTACTACAGTTGCACCGACATACGCAAATTTGTATATGGGCAACTGGGAGACAAATCTGCTGGCTGATGAAACAATGCATCGATATACCAACAAGGTAGCTTTATGGCGTCGCTACATCGACGATCTGTTTATAATATGGGAGGGCAGTGAATTGGAATGGATGAGTTTCTTCAATACCCTAAATGCGCAGAATGGCAGTCTCAAATTCACCGAACATCATGATCCAACAGAAGTGGTATTTTTGGATATCAAAGTTAAGATCAAAGATGGAGTGATCACTACGGAAACATACCGAAAACCAACTAGTACTAATTCATTACTCCATGCAGATAGCGCACACCCGAGATGCCTTAAAAACAGCATACCATATGGTGAATTTCTACGTATGAAAAGAAATTGTAGCGAGAGTGAAACATTTGAAGAAAATGCAATCAGAACAGCGGCTAACTTTTTAGCAAGAGGCTATAAGAAGTCAACAATCAATAGCGCATTTAATCAGTGTGCTAAACTAACCAGAGGGGCTTTCCTAAGAAAAAACAAAGAAAAAAGCCAATTGAAACTACAGGATACAAAAACTGACAATATAAGATTTATTACAACTTACAACAATGGGGCCAGAGAAATCCAAAAAATTATAGGTAAACATTGGTCAATACTAAAGAAAGATTTGGATATTAAAGAGCACATCCAGCCAAATGCAAGTGTAACATTCAGGAAGGCCAAATCATTACAAACAGAACTGTCGCCAAGTCTTTATATTACTCCTGTTCAATCTACAACTCAATGGCTAGCAAGCAACCAAAATGGTTTTTACAAATGCACTAAATGCAAAGCTTGCAAATATGGGATTTCTCTCAAACATTACATACACCCGCGGACAAAGAGAAAGATTATGATAACTAAACACATTACCTGTTCTACGTCTTACGTAGTGTATGCAATTACATGCGACTGTAACCTCTGGTACATCGGAAGCACAAAGTTGGAAGTGAAACTACGTGTATTGCAACACCTTCGGGCCATCAAAAATAAAGATCCGTCTTATCCTCTCGCAAAACATTTTGAAGAAAAGCACAATGGTGATATATCATCTTTAAAATATTTTGGAATAGATAAAATATCCCCACACCCAAGAGGGGGCAATCGGGAAAGAAAATTGCGACAAACAGAATGTAAATACATTGTGGATTACCATACTAAAAACCCGGGAGGTCACAACAAAGATGAAGAACTTTACACCTTTGTGGGGGAATAGAATTTCCTCGGAATGATCTATGTTTGAGTCAATACTTTTCTACACAGTGCCAATATGTATTCATAATACCCTTTCTTGGACATAAGATTTGGTTTTAAACAAGTATCAATGTTTGTATATATTGTTGTAAAACAAATGGTTTTAACAATTTTCTAAGAAGCTTCCTTAAATATATTGTGATATGTGTGTTAAATTACAGATCTCCATTTTTAACATTTACTAGTCCACGTTTTAAACATCTATGCATTTCAATTAATGTAGATCCTGGAAACATGATGAACAAAATACAATCAATGAAAGAGTACACCATTATAAGATATTATACCTAAAGGTGAATAGTCATATAATGGGACTGATCCAATACTAAGGATATTAATTTTGAAGTGCTAAGAGGTAATTTAATCAAAGTATGAAATTTTGTCATTACTGTCCATCATAAGAAATTATGAATGATAATCACGTATCAATTGTATGCCATATAAAATGCAAGCACTATGCACTTTATTGAGGCGATCATGGAAAATAATATTTACTATCATTAATTTTTCCTTTTTTGTATAAAAACAGTTACATGACAGTTCATCTAACTTAAGACCACATTAATTTTTGCACTATATATCCATATATTAATGATGGAGAGCAAATAACAATGGCGTCAAATATATGCAAAACTATAAAATTGCTTTTAATTTCTAGCATCGTGCACTTTAAGCACAATGCACTTTAAGGCCATAATACATCATGCACCTTTTAGCTATGACAACTGTGTAGAGTATGTGCAAAAATATTATAATATTGCTCCAAACCTCTATTACTGTGCACTTTAGGCACCATGCACTTTAAGGTTATGATCAAATAGTATACACTTTACGGTTTCCTAATAGAGCAATTTTATTTCGAGAACTATGCACTTAAAGCACAGTGCACTTTAAGGTCTTATGCACTTTATGATCATGACATTAATGTGTAAGTATATGCAAAATTATATCATGGTTCTTATTCCCTGGCACTATGCACTTCCAGCACCACGCACTTTAAAGTTAAAGTCAAGTTAATTTAAAACAACTCAATCATGTGATTTGGAATTCAATTATAAACTACAGCCATGTACAGCTTATGTATCTAAAAGAAAAGACATTTTTTTCGAATGAAATGTATAAACAACTGAAATGATGTCAACACAAGATGCATGATAAAACTGCCAATATACATTATAAAGAAACATTTTCAACATGGCACCCATGTTAACCAGGTCCAATGCTATGCATTTCTTCACATGAAAGTGAAGAGGGACTATAACATCAGAAAAATGTTAAAAGGAGATACCTGTTTTCTATGTTTACAATCCGACGAAGCCCAGAAGGGTGAAACGCGTAATTGTTTGTTCTCTCCTGAAACTGCTTGTCCACCGTGTTTTTCAAGGCAAAATAAAGGACGTACGATGGAGATCCTTCTTTGCATCTGGTGCATTTTTATTTGGGAGAAGAGTGCCGCCTAAAAAGCTGTGAACAGCTTTTCTTTTTTGTTTTCTTTCCCTTCGATATATATATATATATATATATATATATATATATATATATATATATATATGGTTTATTCCTCTTTGTCGCTCATCCAAGCTCTTCTGGGTCAATTTATAAAGTTTCCTATTTAAGGGTCACTGCCGACCTTCTCATTATTTCTGCCTCCTTTCTGCTCAGGAAGAAGGAGATCTGGCAAGAAGTGGCAAGGAAAGTTAGTGCAGTTGGCACCACCGCACGCACAGTGCAAGACTGCAAAAAGCGCTGGGATGACCTGAGGCTAAGAGTCAGGAATATCCTGTCGGCCAATCGGAGCCAGAGGCTGGCAACAGGTGGCGGTGCCCACTCACCTATTAAATTGGCATGGTGGGAGGAAACATGCAGCACAATGATAGATGTAGAGTCCATTGAAGGAGTCGGTGGAGCGGAGTTTGGAGTGCCATCATCGGCAGATGAAGGTGAGTGTGCCTACAAACACCTGACAACCAATGATCACAGTTGACCAACAAATGTGGCAGTGATGCAAGCCAAGACATGGCCCACCATACACACATACACATATCCCTGTCCAGATGCTGGCCCCACCACTGTCACATCCAAATGCATGCTGCATGCCGCTCCATAAACAAATACACACCCAACACACAGATGAACTGCACGTGTCACACAGCACACAAGACACAACACACCTGTAGGCCCCACAGCAGACACCATGGTGAACATGTGAACACCTGAGGGATGGCAATACCCCCCAAACCTTGCACGTACCCAGCCCACCACAAAAATAGGCATGCAGCTAATCACATGGCGCCAACTGCACAAAGACCAAAGCATGCATGATGCAAGCACCACCATCACTGATGCCCTGCCTCTCTCTGTCCCCCACAGGTACGGATGCAGGCACCGAAGAACGTGATGGAAATGCACAAGCCACAACACCAGCCAAAAGGCCCAGGGGCCAAGATGATGGCACCAGGCCATCCACGTCGAGAGGATCAAGGATGGTTCAAGTGCCAAGCAAGTCAGCAACCAGTGAACAACCAGCCACACAGCCACCAACACAGTACCAGCAGACACCTGTCCCTGCACCCCTGGAGACAAAATCCACACAGGGCGAGGCCACATATGCGGAAAATGACCATGAAGGCTCACAGTCCACTGCCTCAAGCTTGATAGGGTAGATGGCTGCATCGGCACTGCATAGTGACGACGAGGAAGGGGTCCATGACGACGACACTAATGCAGGAGTCTTCCACTCAGAGGATGTTGGTCAAACCCCAAGCCCCCAGGTCACCCTGTTGGGCACCCCTCACCATGAATCTGTAGGACAGGGCAGCCATGGAGAGTGGCCTTCAACATTGCACAGCCCTGTATTGGCTGCAGACACACCACCAATCCTACCATCCCCTCCACCACCGCAATACGGGACGTCGAAGGATGTCTGTCCAGGATGGAGGGCCGGCAGGATGAGATGCATGGATATGTGAAACAGTACCTTGCAGACGGCGAGGCAACACGCCATACAATGTGTGACACCACTGCGGCCATTATCAAGGCCATCAAACGGAACACTAAGCGCATCCACAATGGATTCTCTGCTGTGGGCCAGATCCTCACCAGGATTGCAAACAGTATGGAGCAGCGGCAAACAGCCACTTTGGGGGCACAACCATCTACATCATCTGCATCTGCCACACCATCAAGTTCTACTCAGACCAGCCCTGTACGCATGTCCTTGTGCAGCACGTGGCACTCAGAGATACAACCCCCTCCTCTGAAGGGGGGCCCACAGTAGTAGGGGCACCCTGCACATGTTGAGTTGCACCGCATCCAGACACATGTTATGCCATTGATGTTTTGGGGTGTTGGGGGAAGGGGGGAAGGAGAGGGGTCGTGGAGGGGTGGAGGGTTCATTCACATTGTACAAACCATCACTTAAATACACCTGTTGTGTAAAAAAACGCACATGAGTGGACATTGCTTCTTTGGTGTGTGTCAGTGAATTGCTTTACAGTCCACACACCCAGTGCCCAGAGTCCCACATACATCGCACCCTCTGTACATCAGATAGATTCGTCTATGACCGATCGGCACACAGCACGTCCCTCAAGTGTATCGCGTCCTGGCTGATGTCCAACATCTACTCCTTCCTCTCCTTCAACTTCACCTGGTGGTGGCTGGTCCATGTCAGGTGGCAGGGGTACGTTCTGCCGGATGTACATGGTGTGCAGCATGGCACATACCATGATGATCTTGCCCACCTTCTCAGGCCCGTAAATGAGGGCGCCACCCGACCTGCTGAGGCAGCGAAGCAATGCCTTCAACAGGCCAAAGGTCTTCTCAATGACCACACGCATGCACGTATGGGCACGATTGAAGTCCTCTTCATGCCTGTTCTGCCGATTCCTGACAGGGGCGAGGAGCCACGCCTTCAGGGGATAGCCAGCATCACTGGCATGGGTGCAGAATAAGGTATGTTTAAGGATACTGCTCAGTTTCCATATGTGCTCAGCCTGTACATTGTTCATGTTCACATGCAGTATTCCGTCGATGGCAGCTATTAACTTGCATCTGCACAAATATCTGCCCTGTATAATACTTGCCAATCCATGATGCTGGCCTTGGGTGATGTACATGACTTAGAGGCCTTGACTTTGGAACCACCAGCCACCCTAATGGATCGACAAGGTCCATGATGTACACACATGTGAGTGCTGTGTGGCAGGGGATGACTCCAGATGCATGTTGGGCAATGTTTGATGCATTAGGCTACTGTACTACATGATATTGCTTGTCTAGACTATGATGCATATGGGTCATTGTAAATGCCATGCCCGTGACCCTCAACATCTACACACTCGTCACATTACATGCCACAATGTGAATGTTGGTAGTGTCCACCAGTGTTGGGTAGAGTACCTTAGATGATGCATGGGGTCGACTTGCATGATGGTACTCATGTGCTGTGGGCAATGCCCACGCCTATCGCACCAATGTAGGTGTTGCTCGCTACTTTGATGCATCCTTGTTGCATGTATACTGCCATTTTTTTTATCTGCACATGTTGCCATGGTGTTATGCAGTGTTGGTGTTGGGGAGGGACAGTGACAGCGGAAATACTTGAGGTGGAATTGATACTGCGCACTCATGAATGCTTGTACTGCGAGGTGCTTCAATGTCGTCATGTGTTTTCAGCTTCGTGGTCATGTGATGGTGCATTGTGGTGCTGAGGGCATGGTCAGGTGATGTGCGGTGGCCATGTTCAAGGGTGTGTGCTGATTGTATGTGTGATATTTACACATTGGTGTGCGGCCAGAGTGCATCAGACCCCATTGTCTGTGTCATGCATCATATTTGGTTGATTATGGGAATGGTCTTTGGCAGCATGGACAGTGTCCAGACACCTCATTGGGGCCACTCCCATGAGCCAGATGTCAGTCTCCTTACGTATGCATGTACACCTCCCCAACACTCTCCCATGGCCCAGAGGGCAGACTCACCCAGCAGCCAGCCACGTTGTATGACATCTCCTTCCATGTAGCAGGGTATTGAGGAGTTCCGCAGCACCATAGCATCATGCGTGGATCCAGGTATCTGGCACAGCAATGTGTTATCATCTTTCTGGCATCACACACCATCTGCACATTGATGGAGTGGTATAGCTTCCGATTGTGGTACACTACCTCCATGGCATGTGGGACTACCAACTCCATGTGGGTGCAGTCGAGGGCACCAATTACACTGGGCATGCCTGCCAATGCATGGAATGCTATTTTATCGTCATTCGACTCCTGTGGTGCCATGGTAGGTATATGTAGGCCCTTGTGTGTTTTAGGAGTACATCCAACACTTGGTTTAGTGCAGCAGTGAACCATGGTTGTGAGATGCCATGCAGCTGGCCCACTGTGTGCTGGTAGGTGCCTGTGGCCAGGAAGTAGAGCACAGATGCCACCTTCAGCAGAGGGAATGGCAGTGCGGATGTTGATCAGGCTGACCAAGTCCTCATGTATTAATTCCACTATGGTGGTGATGGTGTCCCTGTCCAGGCAGTACAGGGTGTGGATCTGTGCTGGGGTTAAGATTGGGCCTTATATGTGCAATTGGTGGCTGCCTGCGAGGTACAACTGCCTGCACTGGTGGGATTTGCTGGCCAAGTCTCACCCTCCTTCTCCTCTGTGTCTCCTCGTTGTTGCTTGTTGTACTGCCTGCTCAAGAAGCAGCAGTGCAGGCATGTCCTCCAGCTCCAGTCTGGTGAGTGCAAGTGTTATCATTTTGGTCTTGGAAGGTGTGTGGTGTGTGGGTGTGCTCCTTTTGTGCAGGGCCTGGCTCCATTACCTCCACCTGTGTTGATTGTGTGCACCTGTGGCAGTTGGGTGAGCAGTATTTTCCTATTAACAGGTGATCTGCGATGCCGGTATAGATGGCATCATGGAGGCCCTTCTTACCGGCATCTGGATGCCGGTATGTGCATGCCGTGCGACTCATGCTGTCCTGTTCCTTGCGGCATGCCGGTATTACAAGCATGGCACCCACGCGCTAGCACGCATGCCGGTACGGTGATGCACGGCCACAGCGGGTCCTTGTCGATGCCGGTAAGACCGGTGTCTAGGGCCATGATACTATGGTCCGGTAATGGATGCCGTTATTGCCTTACCGGCACCGTTATTGCCGGACCGCCAAACTCGTAATGAGTCCCATTGACAGTGCCAGCATTCTCTTCACAAGCTCAATTGGAAATACATATAACATTGCTGAAACTCGTCAAAGTGCAATTTGGAGTTCATATGTTCACTGAAAATCTAAAAGCTTGAGGAGTTTAGAAAAAAAAATATTTCCTTTTATGCAGCATACATGAGAGATGCTACTGTCTAAGCAACAAGTCTACCAGCTAACCATGTCCCCTTCAAAGTAAATTGTTTTAAAAAAAAATCTTCTTGTTATGCTTTCATGATCCCATTAGCCGGATTGTTCAGACCAAATTGATCTAGCATTAAACAAGAATAAACACTTTAGAAAATGTTATGGATGTTATAAGAAAAAGCACTGACAGATAACAACAAAAGAACAATATTGCATTTAATTCAATTGTGAAGAACCAAGATGTTTAGCTACATTTTTCCAACTGATTACATGAATGAAATAAGTGTATATTAGAATGTGATTGTCTAACAGAGAAATAGGGGTGGGCCCTTTTCTTTAAAAAGAAGATGTCTTTAGCAGCCAGAAGGATTTCCAACGATTTCACAGAAGGTCAGCTGCGCTGAATTACAAAGTAGCAGTGACAGGTGACTAGGTAAGAAAAAGAAAGCAGATTAACTGGGTAGGCCTAGACTGTAAGCAGAGTCTTTCAGCCCAAAAGCTGGATCTTTGACAATTCTACCAAATTCTGATTTTGTAATGCTTGATTCAGTACGTTTGGAGACAAAATAAATGTATAAAATGAAACTGCCTTGGGAACAATCATCAAACAGCTTTCAGATGCCTTCACCCTAAGACAGTAAATTGCTTACAGGGATAAACATTGACACTTGGCCAATTTTTCCAAATGTTAATATGTTTGTGACTGAAGTAAGCCATGTTTCCAATTTTTTCTACATGCATTTTTCTTTTCCATTGGAGCACTATTAAAATACACCATTGTTATTAGGTTATTCTTTCAATCTTTCTTGTGCTGGTGATGCACTGAGATTAGGGTAGTATTCAGTTTCAATACAGTATCCATATAGCCTGTTGTTTAGATCATTTGTAGGCTGTTCTATTCTTAGTGTACTACCTACAGAAGCCACGGACATTACGATACTGTTTTTAACCCTTCCCATGTAATGGGTTATCCAGCGGTTGGTCTGAATACCCTCACCTGTACCCTGGCTTTCCTAACTATAGCATCACTATCAGTATGATTTTATGTTTGTCTGTGCCACAATGGCTACATACAGATTTGTGAATGGTAGTAGGTTGTTTTACCATTTTAGAAGAGTAGGATCCTGGGAATCTACTCCACTACTTTATTGCTAACATTAGACACTGTATATTGCTTGACTATTCTATTTTTAATGCTTATATACTATCTCTATAAGAAAATATTTTGTATCCACCATGTTTTCTGATGGGTGTATTCCTGAGCTCTTAATGCTCACATCAAGCAACAAGAGACAGGAGCCCAGGTTCTTATCTTATTGCCACCCCAACACGTATGGAAGGAGACATTCACTTCACTACAGCTCAATATAGAGGTGAGGCATTTTCTGTTTATGTCTTCCATAATGTCTCTGTTTATTTTGTATAGCTGTATGCAGTGCATATATATATGTGAATGGCTGGACTGTGGAGATGGGCATAGCCTCTAGTTTTCCCCACAGAGGCCGTTATCCAGATAAAGTACCATTTCTGTCCTAGATGTGTGAATGTATGCATGAGTTTGGCATTGCACAACTGTTTTTATTCTGTGAAAGTGAGACTAAGCACCAAAAGTGTAAAGAGATGGCAGGAGCTCATACGGGTATGGCAGTGCAGGAAAAAAGTGGTGGTAACAGAATTACTGAAAATGAAAGAGACCTAGGCTCAACAGCCTTTGGTGTGGGCCGCACACCCGATTTGCCCACTAGGGGTTTGTTACTTCTTGACGTACTTTCAATGTATTTTTCTTCGAAATTTCTGAATGATTTATCAATTGTTTTTATTTTTTATTTTCTTTAAATTGTTGGTTGGTAATCACTAATTTCAATTTGACAAAATGTACAGCAAACAGTGACTGTATGGCCAATGCATTTCGGATTAAATCCTTCATCAGAGCCCTGTCTTTACTCAATACTGTAATGTGCAATGTGTACCATCATCACAATAATGCAACATCATGAGAAATCATGCAACCAATTTTAGAGACAGGCTACCCACATTTGGGAGACACAATAACACATAAGGGAAAACATAGAAGAAACATACAAAAAAGCACATTGATATGGTCAGAACAGTTATATTGTCAATAGCAGCAATCTGAATACACTTCTATCAAATGAAGTGCTGCTCAATTGAATATATAGTGCACCCATTACCAGTGACTCATAATCACTTTATCTAATAGACCCTTGGTTGTGCCTACCATCTTGTTATAAACATTTGCTCTCCGTGTTGAAAGTTGCCATTTTATTTTGTGCACCTGTAGCGTGATCTCATCATGCAGTGCCTTTCCATTATAGCATGCTTGTATTATATGCGTTTCTATCGTTCTTGTCTTTATAAACATTAGTATGTCGCAACTGTGCCCATTCACTGTTTCAGTTATAATGACCTGTATGCAGGGAGTGCCCCGCTTGTGTTCGTGCGGTTAGCAGCGCTCACACAATCCGTTCTAGAAAATCAAATGATATCATAAAGGTTCATAAGCATTTTGTAATCCATCGATGTCAGGATTGTGTTCCCATGCCCTCAATCGTGTGCTTACCATCCCTCCGGAAACTGTTCCTACTGTGATTCTACAGCCGCGTACAAAGCTGCCATGCAAGTAGTCTTGTGCTTTAGTGACCAATGGTTACCATAGCAACGTTAAGTATCAAGATGGCTGCTCGCAACCTATTGCGCCGGCCATCTTGGAAGGGGCAATTTTAGTTAGATACTAGCCCTGCCATGCTCAAGTGGAATATTAGTGTTTAATTATCCACACTAAGTCGCTCAACCTATTTTCTTTTTTTCATACATAGTTGCGCATTTATTCTTCATAATGTCCACTATCATAGATCTTAAAGAAAGTTAAGGGGCGTAGTTCTAGGATTTAGTTACTTCACTGATCCTATTGAAAGTTCCAGACAACTGTGACTCTATGGTAAGTCTTATTCCAAAGATATGGATAGCTAAGAGTTCAAGTTGCAAAAGTTCACTCTGTACCTTTCTTTACAGATTCCCTCTTCGTGCATACGATGGAGCGAGGTTCTTGGTAGCTGGCTTCCCAAAGTAAGATTTGCACCAGTGCTATGCAAAAGTCTTTCCACCCGATACTGTTTTTATGCACAACTAACCTGCTGCTTTTATATTCTGCAGGTGCAGAATCTCCTGAACAAAGGCTGTGTGATGAAGAATTGTGAGCCCGTGAGGATTGCTGCCTTCAGGTGAGAGCTGCCTTGTGCAGGATTATAAGTCAGAATGAGGCCTTCCCACTGCTCTGCTAACCTGATGTCTTCTTTCTGTTTACAGATGCGGAAGTCCCGAAGCAGCGATCGGAAGATGGAGCGGAGATCGAGTGATGTCGTTCCGATGGTTCGCTGGTAAGTATTAGTGCGACGCTGAACTGAGATGAAGAGCGTGTGGTCTGCAAGGCTAATCGGATGTTCTTTCCATTATCAGTTCTGAAGAAGCGTGGACTCCCGAGCGGCCGCGATGAAGACACTGGTAAGTATCTTGTTCTGCTCTTATTTCTCACTCTTCTTTGCAGGTAACTCGAGACAACTGGACGGGCGTGGCTGATGGCTGGCCTGGAGCTGCAGACACGGTGAGCGTTATGCTGCAGGAGTGCAGAATAACATGAAGCGTTTTCTGTATGAAGGGTGTGGCTTATATAGTCTTCTGAAAGTAGTTCTCAGGTAAAGTAGTTCCATCAGCCACACCCAAGCGAATAGTCCCACGGCAAATAATCCATTCACCCTGCCTCATATTGGTTCGCACGTGCCTCTCTGGGTCTGAAACGTGCCATGTTGGTGATGCAGTATGAGCCTGGCATTAACGGCGGCAGGACCGAGTCCAGGAAGCCCTGCAAGATTCCTTGGGGCCTTCAAGGCCCCCATGGGACCCAACGCCTTGGGCAGGGTGGTCTGTACCTGAAGTTTGGGGGTATGGACCGTGACAGTGATGGAGATTGGGCGGTAGTTAGCTAGCAGGAAGGGTCGGCAGATGGTTTCTTAAGAAGGGGGTGCACAAGGGAGTGCTTTAGGAGGGAAGGGAAGACCCCAGTGGCAAAGGAGTGGTTTCAGAAGTTGGCCAGAGCATGACCCAGGGCGTCAATGTATTCCTTGATGGTTTTGGAGGAACATGGGTGAGCCTGTTTTGAGGAGACTTTCATAGGTCGGACTTGTTTAGAAACCTTGTCTGGGGAGAACTTGGGGAAGGCAGAGAAGGAGGGAGGAGAGGTAGCCAAAGAAGGGCCAGAGGAAGATCAGGGAGTAGGGGGAGGAGGGAGAGAGGAAGCGATAGATCAGGATGTCCTGAGTTTTAGAGATGAAATGAGAAGCCAGAGCTGTGCAGAGGGCCTGGGAGGTGACAGGAGAAGTAGAGACTGCAGTAGGATTGGCCAGTTTCTTGCAGATTTTAAAGATTTCGGCAGCATTGTTAGATGCTGCAGAGACGTAGGCTTGGATGAGGGCTATCTTCTTGGTGTGGACAGAGAGCCGGCAATGGCTTTTTGAGCAGGCGGCAGGCCAGCTTGTCAGAGGATGAACCGGAAGCACCCCATTCCCTCTCAGCCACCCTGCACTTGCATTTGAGGGTGACGAAGTCAGAGTCATACCAGGAGTTGCACTTGGCTTTGGGCTTCAGGCGGATCTTCATGAAAGGGGCAAAAACATCGAGAGTCTCAGATATAGCAGAGTAGAGCATGGAAAGGGCTGTGTCAGGGTGTGAGTCAGCCAAAGGGGACGGGGTGAGAAAGTGGTGGTAAAAGCCTCAACTGACACACGCTTCATAGGTCAGATAACCAAGAAGGTTTGTGACAATGCTGGAGGTGGCTTTGCCTGAGGGCTAGGGAGGGTGAGGTGGGAGGAAAAGAGAAGTGATCCCTCCAGGAGAGAGGAGTGGTGAGAGGGAAAGAAAGGGGATGGTCTGAAAAGATCAGAACATCCAGAGTGTGTCTTGCAGAGTGAGTCGGGCCAATACTGTCCTATAGCAGTTGTTCATTCACTAATGACAACAACAGTGTAAATCTTCTAATTAATATGAATATCACTGTCGATTGCTACCAACTCTTCCCTGCAATCCAGTCACAGCTAGTCTATTTTGCCTATTTCTCCAATTATCTTATCTCTCTTCACTACAAGGCTGTATGTGACCCCGTGAAAAAGTGATGGGTCCCGCAATGCTCAGGCACCCCAAAACTGCAATAAAACCATGCAATTACCACCCGGTAACCCACGTGTGTGGAATTAACCTCCCGGAGTACGCGGTGGCACACAGGGGCACAAAAATCACGTACGCGTGGGACACGCAGGCTACTATGACCTCGAAAACAGGTAAGCGATACACAGGGGGACCCACAGTGGGAAAAATAGTGTGCACGACTCACCGTCTGACTAGCGTGGTAATGAAAAACATGCGTAGCCAATACCCAAGCCAAAAGAAGAGATAAGTCCTTGATCTGCTGTGAAGTAGTGTTGGTGCTTGAAATGACCAGAAGTAGCAACACACGCATCGGTCTCCACGAAAGGCATGTACAGTGAACTGCTGGCCCCGCTCATCTTTAACCCCTGCCAAGGGAACCACCGCGCACGTCACGTCACTTACGCGATTAGGCCCTTTCGTCAAATTGCATGCATTAACACACGGACGTGCTGTTTTTTTCACATGCTGAATCACTATGCACCTGTGCGAGGGAAACACTTGCGCATGTTATGTCACATATTCTCTTATGCACTAAGGGCCTTTCCTCTATTACACGCTGATGTGCTGTTTTTTGGCGTGCCAAATCACTCCATATCAAACTGGCCACGCAACAACACATAGAAGACCACGCTCCTGCCCAGAAGGCCATTTTCCTGCCCGCCAGATCCCCGAGCCAACTCCCACCAGCCATCTGCTGCTGCCTGCCTGCCTGCTGGCCATGTGCCCTGCTATTTGGTGCCTGCACGTCAGCCATCTGCAGGGGTCCAGTTGCTGTGGCCACCCCTGCTGGAACGGAAAACTCCCGACTGCAGTTCCATCGCTCCACAGCCCAGCACCAGGACCCAGTTGCCCACTCACACCTGCCTCAGGGTTTGCCATGTCAGGGTAATCACCATCTGAGACCACTGGCAACCCACAGCCGGAGAGGCAGAGGGCTGCCAACTTCACAGCAGGAGAAGTTGTCATCCTAGTGGAGCAAGTCCTGCTGTGTTATGATGCCCTTTTCGGAAGTACACGTGCCGACAAGGATGGATGGAAGAGGATCTGGACGGACATTGTGGTTGCCATCAACACAGAGGCAGTGGCAACCCGCAACCTACCATGCGTCCGTAAGCGCTGGGAGGTCTTCAGGTCCAGGACCCGGGTCCACCTTACCACCAACGACATGAGGGTCTCTGGAACGCATTAACCCAGCGCTTCACCTCCAGGTCCTCGAGAGGGAGACCGGTCCAGAGTTGAGCGGTAAGTGTGCATGCAGACTTATTGGACGCAGTGCATGATGAGGTTTGCCAGGAGTGTGCAGCTTGAACATAAGTCTGGAAAGGCCCATGTATGGATGTGTATGTGCAGGGACATGGCCGTGCTGCATGTGACTCCTGTCATGTGTGATGCACATCAATGGTGTATGTGTTCCAAAGCATGATGCACAACTGCATGTAGAGATGCACACATGTTAGTATTTCTGTGTATGTAGTATGGCATGGTTGGGGTGTGACACATGGATTCTGGTTCCACCTTCATGTACTTGCACGGAATACATGTACGTTTGTGTGTTTGACATGTGTGCGACTGTGATACAGCATGGATGCATGTGACACAGACATGTAGGAACCCGATTGGCAGATGTGACATAGTTGCCGATGATTGCACTGCGACAGGTGGTGGAGATGTACAGATGCTTGTCTGTCTGTTGGCGTGTGTGCATGTGTTCAGCACTCCCCATGTTGCTTGTGACGTCATGCCAACCTTCGGATGTTCATGCTGGTGTGTGTGTATGGATGCTGCTGCTTCCTGCATGATTCCTGTTAATCTGTACATGTGTGTGGGTTCAAATGATATGAGTGTTGGGGAGTGTGATGCCATCTGTGTAGATTGACACTGCCACTCAGGTGCAATTGTCATGTGTGTATCCGACCATTGTACAGTGCCCTGATGCCTGTGTTCTGTCTCTCCCTGTCTGCAGCGTTGACTGATGAAGAGGGCAAGATGGTGCTGTGGAGCACAGCGGCAGGGGTCCCACCGCCAGCCAGAGACGCAAGGCCCAGCTCTCCTCCCACATAATCATCTCTTCCGGGAGTGAGCAATCTGGTGCCACGTCCATAGCCGCAGTTGCCGAGGGGCGGTCCAAGAGGCGGAGGTTGGAGGTGGACTCCTCGGCAGCAGTAGGGGCAGCTGAGCCCCCATAGGGGGCTATGGAGGAAGATGGCACGGAGTCATCCAGGTTGGTGGGGGGGGTTCGGTTGAGGAGGAGGCCGTGTAAGGCCCACGCACGGGGCCTGGAGGGGGGATTCCACTTGTGCTAGTGGTGCAGTCCAGAGGCAGGGACAGGAGGCAGCACAGGCTGCCACAGAGGTGCCTGTGTGTATTCCTGTCCCCAATCCTGTGACTGTATCATCCCATACCAGCAGGGATGCCTTCGTCCAGACCCGTTTTCAGGGAGGGGATGCACAAACAACAACTGGCCTTCCTCTCCCTGTGGACGTTGCAATCCATGACCGTGTTGAGCCTGTCCTAGCTGGGATGGCGTTGCGCCAACGAGGTATTCAGGATGACATGCAGGGTTCTCGTGAGGGCAATGCACGTCATTTTGAATACCTCATTGACCATGTCTCCTTACTAGGACAGGTCACCAGCGCTGGGTTCCTCTGTGTGCTGGATCTTCTTGCGACCCCCTCCTCAACTGAACCCCCTGTGCGGTAGTCATCCTCTGTGCCATCTTCCCACCCAAGTATCACTTGGGCCCCCTGTGGAGCTGCCCCTGAGCCAGCGCCAGGCTGTTGAAGGACACATCCCTGCCACAGTCGGGAGTCGGAGGTCCAGCAGGGGTGGCCACCCACCAACTGGACCCCAGCAAGAGTAGGCCGTGCAGGCATCAAAAGGCAGGGCACATGCTCGGCAGCAGCAGGCTCAGAGTGGGAGTGATCATGGCTCGGGGCCATCAACATCACAGGGGCAGGCATCGGCCGGACGGCAGGAGGACCCAGGATTGGGAGTGTCTTCAGTGTGGCAGTGGTTGTGCCAGCATTTCGATGTGGAGCATCGGCGGACGGAGGAGGAAAGGCTCACAATGGTCAGGGCAGACAACTCCATGTGCCGGGCGTTGAGACGGGCTGAGTGCCTCAAGGCAACTCACAGGGAGTTGGAGGAGGCCATGGCTGCATCCCTGTGAGACCTCGAGGCCAGGGAACAGGCCCGCCTCCAGGATGTTGAAGTGGAGTTCGATGATGCCCTGGCCTGGGACATCAATGAGTGAGCCGTTGGACTAGCCTGCCGCCTTTGTAAATAGTTATGTAGGTGTACGTTACTTTTATTTTTTTTCCTTTGGACTATGACCTGCCTTTCTGTAAATAGTTATTTATTAGGTAGGTTTTTTGTTAGGTTTCCTTTTGATTGTTGGGTTCATGGACCCTTGATTTTTTAATTGTATATTGTTATAGACCGGATTTAACTTTATTTCTTTTTTTTACCATGGAGGAATGGTTTGCTTATTTTCTGAACTTTGGATTTTGTTTTATGGACGGATGCTTTGGAGCCATTTTACTTTTGATTTTATTGATTTCTGCATTCATGTTTTTTCCTTTATTTCGGACATCCAGAGTTTTATTTATTATTTTGTTTCCTGTGTTATTTCATTTCATTCATTCTGTTTTGTATATAATACATTTTTATGTTTTACTTCATTTGTGTGGTCTTCTCTCATTGGTTTTGTGCATGTCACAATGTAGGTTTTCTCATTCATGTGTCACCATTGTGTGTGTCTGACAGACATGTATTCATGATACAACTTTATGCCACACTAAACCTATGGGGCATATACCTGGTCACTCTAATTGAGAAAGAATCTCTTTAAAACATTTCAATCAATTCAGAAAAAATAGCCTCTTTTCAATCAAACTTTCAGAAAACATAAAAAAACACATACTCCGTAAATGTCTTTTAGTAGGTAATTGTATTAATCATTCCTACAATATCCTTGTTCATCTGAATTTCACGATTTCATCAAATACAAAGATATTTCATCAAACAAGAGCAGAAAATTCTTAACCACAAGCAATATTTGTTAGAAGAAAGCTTTTTTTGTTCAGCAAATGTGCCGAATTTGTAATTTCTAAGGTAAGTTTCAATTTAACAAAAGGGGTTTTGTTTCCCCATACAATCACAATCACATGATGTTTTTCCACTACGCGTTTCGGGTTTATCTTCACCCCTTCTTCAGGTGTTGATGTGTTGTTTTTAACAATTTCTCTGTACCCTAAAAGTAAATTGAACAAAAATCAGAGATTTGTACCAATATTGCCTCTATGGTCCAGCGAGCGCCAGTATCCCACAAATGAATTTTAAGCTAATTTCACTGACCTTGGAAATATCCAGGGTCTCTATAGTCAATTCTGACTGCCGTGTCACTTCCTGATTAATCTTCCAAGGGTCTGGCCAGATATTGCAATCACTCTGTAGAGAGAACTATAATAATGAACTGTTTACCCCCCACAATCTGCTATTCGCTACATCTGTGTCAAAACAAATCTAAAAAGAATTTTAAAAAAGCCAAAATCCCATTTCCCAAACTTACTTGCCCTCAACTCAACTGGTATCACAAACGCAACGCGGTGATGGCAAAAGGCTGCAACCACAGCCTCCTGTCCCGCGGTGCGGTTTTAAATAGGATATCAATGAGTCACGGGATCGTGATTCTGATCACGTGACCCAACGTACCTCTCTTACGGGATCTACAAGAATATCAACGCTTGTAAATACAAATATGTATGAAACGCAAATCGGGAACGGCGCATTGGCTGCAATCACAGCCTCCCGTTCCGCGATGCGTGAAGTTAAATATATTAAATCAGTCACGTAATAAACCCGATCACGTGGTCGCGAGTGAATATGATGCCTGTCCCTAGGTGTCGCCCCACATGATACCAAAGTCATCACGTGACGGCCTATCCGTGATGGGTCACACAATTCGAAAACTTAGACCATTCATAATTAGCTCCCTTCGGATTGTCCAGACAGTTGTGAATTCTTGTTTGTCGGAAAATCAAAAAATAATACACTCATGTACATATTGCGTGTATGAGAAAAACAAAAAAAACAGTGGATATAAAATCCAGTGCAGGTAAGCCCTATAGCAATGTCTATTCAATAACTATACTAAATTCCATTCTCTAAAGGGGCAACTATATATGATAAATATAAACCAAAACCATCCCTGCTCTACAAAAAGTGAAATGGGGCATGCTTCCTTGGTGTTCATCCTCTCTTCTCCCAACAAAAATGTAGCGCTAACTGTTCTCCAATATTAACGAGACCAGAGTATTCCAATCTATTCAATGCCTAAATTCATTCAGGTACCACAGGCGTTCGCCAGGCAAACAGAGACAATAAACTACATTTCCCTTATTTATTTAACATACTTCATATTCCATCATTTTTATCATGAACATATCCTCACAGGTGGATCAACACTCCAATTTCAGTTATCACAGTTCTATAGATACTTTAAGCCAAAAAATAGGGCAATTCCAAAAGTGAATAAAAAAAACAGTTATACTCACAATAATTAACAAAAAATCAACAAAAAATCACATCAGATAAAGCAAGTCAAATCAAACTCATTATTCATACCCTTTGGTTCAAGTGTGTCTAGCCGCTCAATCCACTCCACCTCTTTTTGTCTCAGTAACTTTTGTATGTCACCCCCTCTTTTAGAGCATCTGACTTGCTCCAAAATCCCCACTTTCATCTGAGCCACTGAGTGTTTGTATTCTTTAAAGTGTTTTGCCACTGGTGAATGGACTGAGCATAATCGGATATTAGATTTGTGCTCAGTCCACCTCAATTTGGCTCTTCTTGATGTCAGCCCCACATAAAATAATCCACATGGAATTTTAATTCCATACACTACATTGCTTGTATCACATGTACTAGTGTGTCTACGGAGGATCTTTTTTCCTGTTAATGCGTGCTCCCTTAATCACATTATGGCAATGCTGACATTTATTGCAGGGTAAAGGGACCCTGAACACATTAGGGCCGATAACCGGTGTTTGATAATCAGCTCGAACAACAAAGTCTCTTATAGATGTACTCTTTCTATATGCGAAGGTTGGTTCTTTCTCAAACATGTGTGTTAACAAAGGATCCATTTTCAACATTTGCCAATTTATTCTGATTTTCTTGATTTTGTGACTTTGTTGAGAGTATGTTGTCACATATACCATCGCTTCCGAATCTTCCTTTGGTGACCGTTCCAATGTATTAGCTCTGGGGACTGCTGAAGCCTTCGTTAAGGCACTTTCTAGTGTGGTTGTTTTATAACCATGTTTAGAAAATGTCTCCTTCAGTTTGTTAGATTGAATCTCAAACTCAGTTGGCTCTGAAATCAGTCTGCGATACCTTAAGAACTGACTGTAGGGTATGCTTTGAATTGTAGTAGATGGGTGAAAGCTAGATACCATCAATGTGCTGTTTCTGTTCGTGGGTTTGTTATAGATGGTCTTGTGCAGGTGATTGGTTTTAACATAGATTTCCGTATCCATAAACTGGATCAGGTTTTTGTTGGTCTGAGCCGTGAACTTAATTCTTGTTGCTAGCTGATTCATGTACTCAAAAAATTGAAGGAGACTTTGATGAGAACCTCTCCAGATACCAAAGATATCATCTATAAATCTCATAAAGCTTCTTAAGTGAGGCTGATATTGTGGATTGTTCAAAACCATTGTTTGTTCCAAATACGCCATGTAGGTATTCGCATACCCAGATGCCATAGCGGCCCCCATTGATGTTCGTGCAATCTGATTGAAGTATTTATTTTCAAAATGGAACAAAATATTATTCAAGACCAATTTCAATACATTCAGTATGCACATATTGTTTGCCTTGCATTCTTGTGATGACAGTATTAACCATTCCATTGCCTCCAGGCCTGCATCCTGTGTGATATTTGTATACAAACTACAAACATCCATTGTAAAAAGAATGTCTGTAGTCTCTTCAAATTCAAGATCCTTGATCTTTTATAAAAAATCTGTAGAATCCTTAATGTATGTTGTAGTATTTTGCACAAGTGGCTGAATTGCTTGATCAATGTATTGTGCCAATGGTTCTAGAAGACTGTTGGTTGCTGCTATAATAGCTCTACCTGGAGGGTTCTGAAGATGTGTACGTACTTTTTCTAAGATATACAATGCTGGCATTATTGGACAATCCTTGGTTAAGAATAATCTTGTTTTATCTGTTGTATTCATGGGTTATTTGGGTCAGGGCTCCCAAGTGCATGGTGCCATTTGGCCTTCCTGCGGGTCATGGTCTGGGGTGATGGGCTGCCTGCAGGGCATGGACTGGAGTGATGGGCTGCCTGCGGGTCAGGGTCTGGGGTAATGGGCGGCCTGCGGGGCATGGACTGGGGTGATGGGCTGCCTGCGGGGCATGCCCAGGGGTGATGGGCTGCCTGCGGGGCATGGGGAGGGTGTATGGGCTGCCTGCGCGTATTTGCATTCCCCTTGATTGCAGAAGTTCGATGGATTTAATGAAACCATATTTCTCCATAGCAATAGAAGATTTGTATAATCTGTAGCAGGCAGCTGACAAATGTAAGGTATATTGGCTTCCGTAACAGCCATTTGTTCCGCTGTAGATAGAAATGCATATAGAACTGATAGCCACTGACAGGCACGTCGGAATAGAAAAGGCCATGCAAGAGAAGTTTCCACATGTAAAATATCAATTTGATTCATGGCATGTTGCAAAATAACTTAACAACTGCTGGTTAAAAAAAGGGTTCAGAAGTAATTTTCAAATGGTCACGGTGTATCAGTCATCCTCTTTGGTGGAGTTCGAAAACGTGTGAGGGTTCCGTAGAGATTCTTGTTGAATGTGGCTTTCAATGCTCCACCATTATTCAAACATGCACTGATCGGAGGAAAACCAGCATTTTCACATGGATCATTGAGAGAGGAGCATATATGTAAGAAGAAGTGCTTGGTGCAAGGCGCCCCTCCCCACACAACGCTTGAGAACATTGTGTGCAACAAAAAGCTTACCAGAGATTTAAAAAGACCTGTAGCAGAAAACAAATAAGAAATAACTGACCCCTTAATACTTTGCAGTTACTGCACCACAAAACTTGACAACAACCAAACTCCATCACATGCTATCACAAATAACTTGGAAATATTCCCACTACCCAACCCCTGCAACAACTCAATTTATATGAGAGCATCATAATTCAAACAGTGCACCCATTTCAAGCAATAATACACCTTCAACCAAAGCAGAAAAATTACCTCCCTCTGAATTGGTGAAAGGCATTTGTGGCAAAGTAGTTTATTTACCATTAGATCTGAAAGTAAATGTGCACACTCTGGGAGTGCAAATTCCAATACAGCAATCTTTAATTGTCTTAGTAAATGGTGTACCAACAAAAGACAAAAAAAATTGGCAATAAATTGTGCACTTACATAAAGTTAGACAACCCTTGCAATATCTAAAAGACAATAATGAATACTACGATAAAATACATTTTGAAGAAAACCTAAGGGAAACATCTGAAATAATTCAAGAGTCACCAGAAACTGGTCAATTTGAATTGGGTTGAAAGAAGTTCATCGGTATTGATTGAAACAAAATATGTTTGATTTTGAATAGAAGTTAGGATCTATTTGCATTGTAAAATTAGCTGACCACATGAACACTCCATTGTCCGAATGTAGGCTTGCACATTAAAATGACTAAAGTAATAAAACAAGGTTAAATTACGAATGTGTTTATTTATAGTAAATAAAGAAAATAGTTGCTTCTTGTTAAGAGTACAATATATTTTTTTTATTTTCACAGCACAGCTTTCAATTGAAACTGGAAGATAATATTGTTCATTTTGTGGTATTTGTTCCCGAAAATGAAACCTTACCTTGGCAACGTGACCACACAATACAGGGCCTCTTTGGTATTTGTCTGTGAATCCCTTGTGCTAACATTATCAAGGACACAATGTGGTGAGTAACCATCAATAAATTATAAGAATTACTATAATTAAATATAATGTATGAAAGTTAAGTTTCTCTTCATAAGAGCTTTTGAGCGAGACGGTTATTCGGCTTTACATTGCTAAAATGGAAAAATCATCAAATAACGTAAACTTCTACGTAATATTTATGCAATTGTATGCTTCATGATTAACAATGTACCGCATTGATATTCAATATGAGGCAAAGTGTGTTCATCGCAAATGTCAATTTTAACGAAAATTAAATTTTTAATTAACATGATGATTTATTTGTCTAACTTATTTTTCCAATTGTGTACTGATATATATTTGTGCCTTCCCAAATCAGCATAGTTGTCTCATTCGTCAGTGCGTGTGCCAAGGATAAAATCTAATGGATGGGATCTTTATCCAGAAATGGAAGATAAGCCTCAGTAACAGAACAGTAATAACCATATTCTGGGATGAAGATGAAACACCAGTTTGCCCATTTGCACTGACGGTGATAAGGAGCATCATGTCATCATTTATGGTACGAACATGCTCTGATGGCATAATGCTGCATTTCGACGTGAAAGGAGAACTTTTTTACTCACAAACAGAACGCCATTTGCATCGATACAAAAATGAAGCTGGAACACAAGTGCACTCTATTTTACCACACAGAACGTTCACTTCACAATTCAAGTTCAGATCAATTAAGGAAATCTGAAACCTTTAAATAGAATGTGACAGTAGAACTAAACATATTGGAACTATCCCTTGTAGTAAATAACTTTGTCTTGCAATCATTATATTCTCAAAGGTTTTCATTGATTCCTTGGATGTAATCTTCTATGGTTAACTTGAATTAAAAAATATAATGGGCCTCATTACGACCCTGCCGCCACATTACGAGTGCTGCTCGCAGGGCCGCTCTTCACTCCTGCTCAGACCAGACGTGCAGAGCGGCACCCGCTAGCAGAACAGGATGGTAGCAACTGTCCTGTTACGAACGGGTCCGTTGTTATCATCCTCCCCATTCCCATTTAGTCCTATAGGGGCTCAAATGGGAATGGAGACGTACCAGGTCCGGATCCCGCGAATGGGGATTACCAGGCCCTCAAAGGTCGGAATGGCCCGGTTATTCCCATTTTGCAGGACCCAGACCCGAGTTTGGGGGTAGCCATGCCGGTAAAAATGGCATGGCTACCGCCAAACTCGTAATGAGGCCCATTGACTTGGTAAAATCCTGACTACCTATCCATCTACCTCTCGCAAGAATATATACTTTACTGATGTGCCTTTGTATTTCCTATTCATTAGATACATGTCAAATATTAAATAACTGCATGTGCATGATTAATCAATGTTTAGATCTTCTTATACAAGGAAGAAGTGACTTTCTTCTATGCCTTTTCGAGGGAAATACAAAAATTCCTGGCGGTTACAATTATTGTGTAACTCGTAGATATTTTGCCAAAATATGTTTCACTTTATAAATATGTTTTATTCACATGATCTATTGTGAGCATCTTCAGGGCAATTAAGGCATGATCGTATTGTTTGTATCCATTTAGTATAGTCACTAAATATAAAAATATGTTGTGTTGTAATGTTCAACCATAATTCATGCTTTTACAATAATACCCAAAACAAATACTGATTCATGTCAGGTAGATGTCAAAGAAGAGAGGGAAAAGAAAAAGGAAAAAAAGAGAGACAACCACTAATTAGTATCAGCGGTCAATCTTCTCAATTTGTGATGAATATTAGAGAACATTTCAATATTCATATCTAATCATTTATTTTAACCAGATAGCGTAAACTATGTTCTATATATCACCTATTATTTTCATATATGATATGATATGATATGGCATTTGTAACGCGCCTATACACAAGTGTTTCAAGGTGCGACGAGGCAAGAAAGGCGGAACAGAGGGAGGACAGAGACAACAATCTTACTAGGCCAAGTGACATTGAGATTGCGCAAGTTCAGGTAAGGGGGAGGGGGAAAGTGCCAGTGGAAAGAGGAAGGGGCAGTGCTGTACATGGCATCAAATCAATAACAAGAAGTGCGGCTAGCAGGTGGCAGGTACAAAGGTAAGTGCAGACAGCAGGTGTCCAAAAGTGCAGGTAGGGGGATTGTAGGGTTACATATACAGATCCAAGTGCAAGAGTTGCCGGGAGGCAGTGCAGGAGTGCATCTGGGCGGGCAGGGACCTGGGCCCGAATCAGAGGGTAGCCAGGTGACCAGTGCAGTATCAGAAAGGAAATCAGCAGGGGAGAGGAAGAGAGAATGCAGAAGCAAAGAGGAAGGTTTTGAGGTGCTTCCGGAACCGGAGATGGTTCTCCTCAAGTTTCAGAGAGGCAGGGAGGCTGTTCCAGAGGGAGGGCCCAACCGAAGAAAGAGATCTACCACCAACTTGTTGCATGGAGAAGTGACTGACCCTGAGGAAGTTGGAGGTGGATGAGTGAAGACCTCGAGGGTCTTGAACGTAATCCTTGCAGCCACTGGGAGTCAATGCAGAGATTGCAGTGCTGGAGAGATACAATACCACGGATTGAGGCCAAGGACAAGTCTCGCAGTCCTGTTCTGGATGAGTTGCAGAGGGCAGAGAGTAGAAGCAGGCAGATTTGGAAAGAGGCTGTTGCTGTAGTCCATCCTATAGAGAACAAGAGCGCTAGAGACAGTGAGTTTCTGGGGGAAGGAGAGGAAAGGAGGAATACATCTGAGGAGGTTCAGTTGGTAGTTTAACCACTAAGAGACGTCAGAGATGTGAAGAGAAAAGGAGAGCATGTAGTCGAAGATGACGCTGAGGTTCTTAGCCTCGCAGGTGGGAGCAGGAAGAGGGCCAAGGGAGGGAAGCCAGTAGTGACAGGAAAGGAGGGTGCAGGTGTGCTGTGAGGAGAATCTCCACCTTACTGGTATTAAGGCAAGATTATTGGCGGCACACCATTCCTGCATAGCAGACAGTCAGAGATGAGAGAAGTAGAAGAGGTGGCAGAGGAGAGCTTGAAATTGAGCGTCATCCACATAGCACTGAAAGTTGGAGCATAGCGCAGCAATGCGGTGGGCGAGAGGTGCCAGGTATTGGTTGAACAGTCAGGGAGAAAGGTTAGACCCCTGGGGAACACCACAGGTAGAGAGTGAGATAGACGAAAGGAAGGACCCAAGTTGGACCTGGTAGAGTCGATCAGAAAGGAGCGAGGTTGTCCAGGGCATGTTCGGTGAGAGCCTGGTTATCACTGAGACGATTGAGATGATTGAGCAGGATAGCAAAAGGTAGAAGAGAGATCTGGTAAGATGAGGACAGATGGAAGATTAGAATCAAGGTTTGAGAGCAGGTCTTCACAGATGTTCAGGAGAGCAGTTTCCATGCTTCTGGCTGCTCTGAAGCCAGACTGATGGTAATGGAGACAACCAACAGATTCAGTGTGAAGATTAAGCGGGGAGATGGCCAGTTTTTCCAGGAGTTTGACCAGGAACGGAATGATGGAGATTGGGCGATAGTTAGCCAGGCAGGAGGGATTGGCTGAGGTTTTCTTGAGAAGAGGGTGCACAAGTGAGTGCTTCAGGGGGGAAGGGAAGGCTCCAGTGGCAAAAGAGTGGTTGCAGAAGTCAGCCGGGGCAGGAGCAAGGGTGTCAATGTGGTCCTTGATGGTTCTGGAAGAACAGGGAAGAACCTGTTTTGATGAAACTTTCATAGGTCGGCTTGACTAGAAACCATGTAGGGGGAGAACAGAGAAAAAGAAGAGAAAGGTGGAGGAGAGGTGGCACAGGAGGGCCAGCGGTAGAGGAGAGAGTTGTGGGAAGAGGAGGAGAGGAAGGGAGGGTGGACAGGATGTCCTGGGTTTTAGAGATGAAATGAGAAGCCTGGGACAGAATAGGTAGAGACTGCAGCAGGATTCGGCAGCTCGTTATAGATTTTAAAGAGTTTAGCCGAGTTGTTAGATGTCGCAAAGACGCAGGTTTGGATGTGGGCTCACTTCTTAGTGTGGACACAGAGCAGGTATTGCCTTTGGAGCAGGTGTCAGGCCAGTTTGTCAGAGGATGCACAATTAAGATAGCCATTTCCTCTCAGCCACCCTTCACTTGTGTTTAATGGTGACAAGGTCAGATTCATACCAGGAGTTGCACTTGGCTTTGGGCTTCAAGTGGATCGTCATGACATTGGCAAGAACATCAAGAGTATCAGAGAAAGAAGAGTGGAGCATGGAAAGGGCTATGTCAGAATGTGAGTCAGCCATAGGAGGAGGAGAGGGAGTGAAAGTGGTGGCAAAAGCCTCACTGACAAATGCTTCATGGGTCGGATGACTGAGAAGGTAGGTGGCAGTGCTGGACTTGGTTGGCCTGAAGGATAGAAAGTGAGAGATGGGAGGAAAGGAGAAAGTGATCACTCCAGGAGAGTGTTGGTGGGGATAGAGAGGGGGAGGTCTGAGGAGATCAGAACATCCAGAGTGTGCCCTGCAGAATGAGATGGGGCAGAGGGGTGAATAGAAAGAGAGAGAGAGTCGCAAAGGTCATGAAAGAATCCAGAGTAGGAAGAAGCATCCAGGTGGATTTTAAAGTCTCCAAGAAGGAGGAGTTCAGTGGTCGAGGCCAGGAGGGAGGAGGAAAGGCCTCCCCACTCAGAGAGGAAGGAGGTGATCTGACCAGGTGTCCAATAGAGAATGGCCAGGAGAGAGAGAGAGAGCCTGCAGTTAAGATATTCGAAGAGCAGTAGGCCTGCATAGGAATGACAGAGGCAGGCATCCACTCTTGGAATATTAAGGCTACACCCTCTCTGGAACGGTTGGATCTGGGCGCAAGAGGATGTTGTAGCCATCAGGGAGGAGAGTGTCAAGGCTTGTGACAGAGCTGGTTGTGAACCATGTCTCATGAGGGGTACAAATCAGAGTTGTAGAAGGAGCAAAGAGGGAGCAGAAGAGGAAGGAGGAGTGAGCAAGGTAGCAAAGGAGGAGGCAGAGAGGGAAGGCAAGGAAGCTGAAGAAGGGAGAAAAGGGACAGCAGGAGAAGAAAGGAAATTGACGAGGCAGGGCAAGCATCTATCAAAAGGTAGAAAGTTGGCCTGAGGGCATTGGACCAAGACAGTGCCATTCAGGTAAACATTAATAATGACCTTAGAGGAGTGGAGGGGGGCCAGGAGGGCCTCCCACCGGGTGCCTCCATTAATAGGAGAAGAAGAGAAAGGAGAGAACACAGAGACCTTATGAAGACTCAATAGGTCTGGTGATGGAACAACAATGAGGATGTCGGTGAGGGTCTGTCTGGAGGGAGCACTAGTATAAGTGTCAGTGATAGGGAGGCCTGGGTTGGAGACCAGGATAGAGAGCAAACACACCTGCACACCAAAGTAAGTCAAATTCAATGGAGAATAGAATATGAGTAAATTGCGATAATATGTAAGTTCTAGGTGCAGGGGAGACAGACACACACTTGGTATCTAGGCTGGAAATATATGAGAAACATAGAGATCAAATTATGGAAAACTGCATCCCCTGCACACTATTTAAAAGGCATAATCCTAAAGAAAGTAATGTAATGTTTCCAAAATGACTATTCAAAAAACCAATTGTTGCATTGAATGTTTCAAAGTAACCTGAATTAGTTTATAAAACCATTTAATAATTTAGCATGTACAATTCTTGGACGTACGGAGCACTGAAGCACATAATTCTCCATTGGAAATTCCTTTTTCAGAAGGAAACTAAGATATGACGTCTTTCGCGCATGCGCACGTGACGTCATTCCCTCTGAAAATAATGAAACATCACAAACTCGTCATCCGCATAAGCGCGAGTGACGAGTGCTTCATCCACTTGAGTAGGTGTATTTATATCATGTCACTCGCGCATCATTTGGTACTTAACATATAAAAACACTGAAAATATAGGAAATGGCAAACAGCAGCGGCTCCTGAACGCATCCGGCCAGGAAGCTGACGGTTGACTGAAGCTTAAATTCCTTCCTGTATACAAGTAAGTCTATAATGAGCCAGACTCTGGGTTATTTTTGGTTCTTCTGAGCCAAATCTTATTCAAAATAATTCTAATACCTAGTTTTCTTTTTCTTAACAGATTGTGAGCGTTAATCTTTCAAAATCTATAGCATCAGGAAACTTTGTTTTCTTACCATGCTAATAAACGCCATTTTGTGTGTGAATGGGAGTTAATTCCTTTACTGAAAACACATTTTCCACAAAGAAGCAGGGTGAGTTACCTTGGTATCTACTTCCAGTTTGGCTACCCATTTTATGCAGAAGCACAGACTCTGTAGCATTGTTGCACCTATAGATTTGAGTGCATTGCTCCTCAGATCACCTTTTGTGAAATACACACAGTGATTTCTATTATCCAAGTATCTCATTAGAAGTTTTTATTAGCTCTATGGACCCTGTATAAACACTTACATGACCCTTATCATTACCCTTAAATGTTTTCAGCGCTACATTAATTGACGTTCATCATTTCTTCAAAACCGAGGAATGCCTTAACCCACCTCTTTTATAGGTAGGGTTCCAGCTGTACTTTTATGAGCCAGAAGTTATAAATCCTAGCGGCTTTCGTAATTTATAAACTCACCATGTGGATGAACAGGCAGACCTATATGATCCAATTTTACGGTCACATTAAAATTATGTTTTGTAACAGGCTATTGTCAAAATGATGATTTTTGGTAATGCATAATTAGGATCAAATATGTACTTATGGCAGGATGTTTTTTTGAGATCTACCTATCTTTGTTTAAATGTTAAGTTTTGTTGTACATATAAGATACTAGTATTTTCCTGTTATTGACAGTGAAATCTAATATATATGTTGAATTATCTCCTTATTTGTAGATAAATGTAAAGCTTATTGTATTTTGCTGCCCCTGATGAAGAGTGTTGTGAACTCGAAACACATGTGGCCGACCACAACAAATAAAAAGAAAAAATGGTTCCTTTTAACAATAAGGTATCATATATTTTGTACATGCTAAATTATGAAAGGGTTTTATGAACTAATTAAGGTTACTTTGAAACATTCAATGCAACCATTGGTTTTTTTAATAGATTAATTTTGGAAACTTTATATTACTTTCTTTAGGCTTCTGCCTTTTAAATAGTGTGCAGGGGACGTAGTTTCCATAATTTGGATCTCTCTGTTTCTCTTGGAGACCAGGATATCCTTTTTCAACTTCTTCCTACCAGACTTAGTGAGCAGGAGAACAGGATAGTCGATAGAGAAGCAGTTTGAAAAGATAGAAGAAACAGAGAGCACCATAGAGAAGGTGTGGGAAGAAGAGAGAGGAAGAGGGGAGGAGAGGAAAGGTGTGGGGGAGACACAAGGAAGGGACGAGACATAAAATGACATATCCTTGCCCTGCCCTGGGTGGACTTTGTCGGCTTGCCATGCCTCCTGTTCCTGGCTGGTGTGACAAAGATCTCAGTTTTTCCACTGCATTGTTTGTTAGGGCCTCCACATTTATATAAGGCCAGTACCTATGCCATTTAGCTAGATAATTACAATGTTACTTCTTTTTATACTCAGGGTCAATGCATAGGCCTTGGAGGGTATTAAGATATACAATAGCTAGGACACAAGATATTGCATTGAATTTAAAACTCCTATCAATAGTATCACTGGATGACACAGTAAACTAATCTGGGTGTATAATCAACATTTACATTCTTTGAGGGAGATTACAGGAATACAACGGTTGCAGAGATGAACAGTAAAATGGAAAGGAACATTTACTATTCCCAGATGTGCAGCCTGACTTGAAAGCTGGATAATCTATAAATAAGGGTGATTAAAGTAACACTAATTCTATATTATAGGATGTTGAATTATAGTTTGTGATACAAACATTTGGAAGACATAGTGAAGGGGCATTTTAGAGGATGGGAGGGTGAAAATTGAGCAGGCACTCACTCTAAGGTAGATGTCCGAGTTGCTGTAAAGTGTTCAAGTGTTAAGGGGGGACTATATGCTGTTTGTGTTGTTTTTCAATTTCTATTCTCAAAGGGTGGACTGTCAAGCTACCACCAGTGTTATAGCTTATACGTATAAGGGAATGACCTTTCAGGGTACTGTTCCTCATCCTGATCCTGCAAAGTAAGGGGGAAATACTCAAAATGTGTGCCATGGAAAGTGAATGGCATAAATAATCCTATAAAAAGGACAACTATTCTGATCTTCTTGGGGGATCTAAAGGTGGATGTTACCTTACTGCAGGAAATGCATTCGACCATGGATGAATCAAAGGAATTTTTCAGGATTTGGATTACTCAGGTATGTGCCTCGGGGTTATAATTTTCACTCCCGGGGTGAGGGGAGTGGCAACATTGTCAAGAAAGAGCCTTCCTGTGAATGTGAACTTTGAAAAATGTGATAAGCAAGGTAGAATTCTAATCGTACAGCTTAGAGTACAGGAGTCAATATTGAAAGCATGCAATATGTATGCTCCAAAGGTTCATTGCAAAAACGTATTTAAAGAGCAAATTATTTACTTTAAAAAATACTGTAACCAAGAACATCCAAATTTGAGAAGACTTTAATTAAGTTATTGATCTATTGATAGATTAGAGGTGGGAAGGAAATTGATGCTTGGAAAATGGATAGGGATGTAGATACTTAAAAGTTTGCTAATTGAGTTCAAATTTACAGATGTCTGGAAATTAGAAGATCCCACAGCTTTCACTCAGACATGCATGATGTGTATGCAAGCATAGCCCTTATATTTGCATTGAGAGTGATACATAACTTGTCTGAACAATGAAATAGGAAAGATATATTTGTCTGATCAAGCCCCTATCATTTTGACATTATCTTTGACTTAAACATTCTTGTTTTGGAAAATGATCATGACATATGTTGGAGCAAGAAACATTCCGAGAAATAAAATTTAAGAAGCAACGTTGTTGATGGAAAAAATAGAAATGGGGAGATTAATGATAGCATGATAGAATAGTCCAGGAAACCTTCAAATGCTGCATGTGTGAACTTAGAATAGGCCTGTTCATGAAAGCCAAAGCAGAAAAAGAAAACACAGAAAAGAAAGTTTCTGGAGTTAGTTTATGCTTGCTACAAGAATGAAGAATAATTAAGAACATTGGTGACAGAAATATGGCTGTAATAAAATACTGAGTAATAAGACAGAATTATCTCCATTCAGAACTTGATGTGCCTTTTATGTAGATGGTGAAAAACGCAGTTGACTGCTATCACACAAATCGAGAATTATTTAACAGCAAAAGGCCATTTGTGCAATCAAGACCACAGACGGGAAAGTAGCCTATGGCCCCAGCATCATTGATAGACAATCTGATAACTTTTTTCAAATAATATGCACATCAGACACAACTATTAATAGGAACTTATAGGAAAATTCTTAATACATTTTTTCAAGATATAAGCTTACTCAAATTAACCGCAGCAGAACAAGAACAACCAAATAAAGACTTAGTGGTAGAGGAATGGTTTAAAGTGACATACCATCTTAAGCAAAACCTCTGTAGCATTCTCACCTTTCTGTGCATATAACATTGATCATGTGCCATAGCCAAGTTGAAATGCATATTGATAAATGTGAGTGTTTCAAAGGTTCAGAATATAGTTCAGTGTGTTAAACACTCATTGCAGATATCTGTGTTCATATGCAAGCTTACAATACAACATTCTAGCAACATGGATGACTCAGCCTTTCCTATGTCTGAAATAGTTGTATTTATATGTACTTTGTTTTGTATTAAAGCAGGTGCTATTATCAGCAATGTACCTGAACAATATAGCGGTTTCTATAAAAACAAACATAACATCAGTGGGGTGAAGATCTGGAAATTGGTTTGTTCAGATGAAGAATTGTAAAATTTAGACAGCCACCTCCAACGATGACCATAAAGTATTATTGATTAGAATAACAATGCAAGACTGTGGAACCAAAGCATTCATGCTTGTATCCTGACTTTGCAGCAGAAGACTCACAAATAGACAATGGGCCTCATTACACGGACGGCGGTAAGGGTTAACGGTCACCGTTAATGGCAACGGTGACCGTTAACCCTTACCGCCGTACTACGAGGTCCCTTAGCGGGTTGGAGTTTTAACGCCTGCTTTTTGCAGACGTTAAATACCAACCCGCTAAGGGACCTCGGAGCTAATTACGGCACCGCAAAATTGCGGTGCCGTAATTAGCGCCTTCCCCAGTCCCATAGAGCCCTATGGGGCAGAAATGGGAATGGGGAAGGGCAATGGCGGAAAGGGGATTTACCGCCCCTCCAACCTTGGAATGGGGCGGTAAATCCCCTTTCCGCCAAGCCGGTGCCGGTATTTTACCGGCATGGTCCAGGGTGCTAATAGCACCCTGGACTACCGCCTTCCGTGTAATGAGGCCCAATGTATAATTCACACAAAAGAGCCAGTCACTTAGTGAACAAAACTGGCATTGGTGGTATGAAAAACAACAAAGCTGGCAACAATATAACAATATCTGAATGGGTGCTGGTAATGCAAAGGAATATTATTGATTGAGAGGGTACTTTGGAAATCAGGAAAACGCTTAACTAATTTGAAGATTATATGGTCACGTTTCATTGACAATGTATTGTAAACAAGGCAATGTATACATATGATGAGCGCAGAAGCAGTCTGGGAGATGAAGGGGGACAAATACATACATATACACTCTTGATTAATTGATTTGTGTTTGCTTATCAACTTAATAATGTTAATAATATAAGGTGAATAAAGAATCAGGCAACGTCTGCTGTTTAATTTGATGTATAACTTTATGAAACCTTAACCCATCTTATGTTATCAATGTAATTCATCTTTCAATAAGGAATTCTTGGTTACCAGAATTTTTTTTCATGAATGTCCATAGAGCACTGTGCAATCAGTATTAGTCCTTCTATTAGTTTCTGGACATTCAGCGTGGTAGTCTAATTTCTTACAGATCTATGCTCAAGTATTAATACATTTGACAATATTAATGCAAGATCGTGTGCTCAATCAAAATACGGTTTTGAAAAAAATGTGAATTAGCATACCCTCCTATTTCTGTAATTCTATTTGGTTAAAGTTGTTCTCTGTGTTTAATGAAGATTTGAAGTATATACAGAAAGCATGAAATGGTAATAATTCCAAGATGGATGACAGCGGAGGAGATTTTCTCAAAATATAAAAAAGTTTCAAAATGGCTGTCACACATCCTTACAAGACACCATCTGACACGCAACTATCATGCCGCCAAAATAATCCAACAATAGGAGTGTAAGCTAATTGACAATTCTTTCGAAACCGGAATCATTAAAATGCAAATGAATACAAATTTCAGCATAGTCCATAGAACACTGCAATTATTTTTGTTCTTCTCTTTATTTCTGAAAATTCTGTATCAAAGCCTAATTAGTTATATATATTCTATATTGTTTTGTATTGTTCAGTATTATTTTACACCATATTTGAATCTAAATTGCACTGTAATATCCATATATATAAAAAGTTAAAAACATGTGTTTGTGGGTTTGTGGCTTGGCAAAGTGTTGGCGTATGAGAGGTGAAGGCGAGGCGTATGGGAGATGAATGGACCTGAGAGGTGAAGGTGAAGGCAGGCAGAATTCCAGAAGTTTCCAAATTGTTGCTATATAAAGAAGTGTGACAGCCATTTATGTTACTCTCTTACAAATAGTGCTTAAGTGTTATTTCACAAGTGGTTCTGTGAATGAGCCATCCTTGCTGCAAAAAACGAATCCGTCAAAGAAATAAATAACCATATTCAGGATATACTTCTGGGCACAGTTACTGAGTACATCTCAATCGATACAGTTGTGGATGCTGGCAAAGCTGTATACTATCCAACAGAATTCCTCAACTCACCTGACCCCCCCGGGAATGCCACCACATCATCTTTGACTGAAAGTCAGTTCACCCAATCTTGCTGCTTCTCAATCTCGACCCACCTATGCTGTTTAATTGCGCAAGGCTGTGCATAAATAAGTTGATACCCAATGTCATTGAAGTGATAGTGTTAACCGAGAAGGGAAAAGAAGATGTATTCATCCCCGCATTCCACTCATTCCGACAGACATGACGTTCAGTTTCAAGCATCTATAGTTCCCAGTCGGACTGGTATTCAGCATCATGATCAACAAGGCACAGGGCCAGCCCATCAACTGCACTGGTATCAACTTGGAATCGCCATGTTTCCCCCAGGGGCAGTTATATGTTGCGTGTTAAAGAGTGGATTTGCCAAATCAGTTGTATATCTTTGCTCTAACAGGAAAATCATAAAAATGTTATTTAAAAACAAGCCTTACATTGAACATGTACTTTGATAATACTAAACTTTTGGTCCATAGTTGTTGGCACCATCGGCACCATGTCACCCATTATGCTGCTCAGGAATCTCCATGTTGTTCTCACGTACAGTTATACGTTTCAAAATGAGTTGTGTAGTCTTTATAAGAACACATTTTTAAAATATTAAATAATCAAACATTTCGTGGATGTTTCTTTTCACCTTTCTTATGTAGCCTTTTCAAAAAGTGTAAACCTACCTTGAAGTATTTCTAACACAGTATGAGAAAATGAAATCCTGGGAAACGCTGGTATATAAGATATGGTTATATAAATACAAATGTTGACAGGCTTATTTAAACTGTAGCACAGATAAAAATAGGTTTGGGAATTGGGCGGGTTTAGTGTAATTGTAATTGGTTATTTATAACGTGCTTAATACCCAGAGGTTTCTAAGCACAGACCCAGGGATTGAACCTGTGCTTCAAGGTGAGCACGTTGCCCTGTTTCCTTCCTGTCTCCTTCACTTCCTTTAGCACAAAGAACTTTGGGTATGATGTCAGAAGGCAGAGACCACTTGTTACAAATACAGAGATTAGGCCCTTTAAAGCAGGCTTGCTTTTGTCCTATAACCTATGGAAGTGCGCCTATAAAAAAGGAGTATTCCACCACTTCTTGTATATCATATTTTGATTTCAAGACAAGTTTGTTTGGACACCGCAGGGAGTGCAGACTTTTGCAGAGTCCCATTCCAAGAGGTGGATCTCTTGCAACAAGGCAACCCCAACAACTATAGCCCTCAAGAGTTTTAAAATAGCTGTTTACTTATTTTGCAAATGTAGCACAAAAAAATGTAAGATCATTATATTTACTTCAGCCATAGATGGCCAGAGTGAATGCCAAATAAACAATTTAAACTGAAATTGCCTTTCTGTATTCCTTGATATGTCTACATTTCTCTTTCTTTGTCTCGATCCTGACATCGACCAGTATGAAACATTTACAAAGCCATCAAACCATAATGCTTCTCCATTACTAGAAACTTGGTTTGTTAGAACCTACTCCCAATCCGTATTAGCCATACCTCCAAGTGCTAATCCCACCAAACTGGGGCCTCTGATACGCTACAGCCCTGACCAACTCTTCATGAATGGTAACACAATTAAGACATGGATTTTGAAATGATGAACAAAGCCCTCATTAGCTACCTGGAACTTGAAGCCCTTTCTCACCATGCAAACACAATTTCAATGTTCAAGTCATATTTAAGTGTCCCCCTCAATCTGCAGCACTGTCTCCTCTTGGTTACTCTCTACAATAGGCCAATGCATAGAACACCCTCACTGATCCTCTTCATGCAAAAGGGACTCACCATCCTTTGCTGTAGAATGTAAGCACTGTCAATGTTCCCAGAAAAAAATCAAAGTACAGGGGAAGCGCCTACAATACCCCACTGCCTTGCTCCTCAGCCTGAGAGTGTTGTTGTTACGTTCACCTGATTCCCACGGGGACGTCGATCTGGACTGGCCTGGTGCCACGTAGAGCCGAGATGACTGACTGGACACCCCCACTTACTTCGTTTGTTGGCTCGTATGAATATCTTTCTGCAAAGGAGAAAGGGAATTAACCTCCTGCAATTTGAGCGTTAACCCACCTTCACTCCCGTTGACTGCCCACTGACCACTCCCGATGTTCCCTCTTATTCTCACCTGATGGTTTGGAAAGATGAGCTCTCCATCCTGCATCGAGCGCAGGGGCGCGTAGACGACCAGTTACTTCACTGGCGTGGAGGAATTGGTGAGTTCCAGTATTGACTCTAGAATCCAATAGTTTGTAAGAGTTCAAATGTCTGATCTTCACTCCTTCCGATTCCTTGTAGGTTGCTGGCTTAACCACCACGAAGAGTCCAAATGGCAGTTGGTGAGAGTCAGGTAAGTCTATAGCGGTTTTCCCCTTAGGGGCCGGGGTACGGCGATGATGCAGAGTTAACTGCGCCGACCCGAGATGAGGTGAGTACCCCCTGCGGTAAATCAGGTACATCTTTGGGGGGTAGCTTGTAATGTCCAGTGGTTTCCCCTTAGGGGCCGGGGTGCGGCGGTGATGCAGAGTTAACTGCGCCGACCCGAGATGAGGTGAGTACCCCCCTGTGGTAATCCGGTAAGTCTTTGGGGGCAGCTTGTATTGCCCTTTTGCATTCCCGTGCTCACCTGGCTTTTCTTGTCCCCTTGGATATCGGAGAGCGGTTTGGAAATGCAGAGTTCGCGATGGAGTGAAGAAAAGCTGCACTGGATGGAGAGTTCAGCGCGGCGCTGCGAGGTGCGTGACGACGCGCGTGCGATGACGCCTTCTTCAAGATCGACGGCACGATGGATCAAGAATTCAGGTAAGGTTTTAAGTTTGAACCTCTTCTCCTTCTTTCTTTTTGTTTCCAGGTGGTCCAGGACTGAAGCGGGCATGGCTGAAGACTGGAGGCTGCTGGAGGCACGGTGAGCGTTACGCTGCTGAATGCAGAATAACGCGAAGCACGTGCGGCTGTCCGGACTAGGTTTAAATAGCTTAGGAAGAAGCCCCCTGTAAGAACCCTTCCACAGCCCCCACCCGAGAAGAAAGTAGTCCCTTAGGTAAAATAGTCCCTCCTAAGCCCCATTTGGCTTGTGGCTTCGTGTAGCATGGTCTGCACCAGGTAAGTATGCAGCATGGTCTGCATTAGGTAGGTTTTCTGTAATGAGCCTGGCGCCCATGGCGCCAGGACTGACTTTATCCTAATGAGTCTGGCGCCATAGGCGCCAGGACTGCACCCAAACAGCCCCTAACTGGGGTTTTTGGGCATGCTCCAAATGGCATGATGCCTGCTTCCGGAGTTGCTGGGCCTGGTCTGGCTTCCCGGGGGCAGGCATCATGACAGCACTCCCCCTCAAGGCCCCTCCTAAAGTGGTTCTTCCCCTTGGCCTTGGTTTGTTAGGAAATTCTCGGTGGAACTTCTTCACTAATTGAGGTGCATGCACGTGGTCACTAGGTTCCCAAGACCTTTCCTGAGGACCGTAGCCTTTCCAGTCGATTAGATAAATGATTTTTGATTTCACTCTTTTTGAGTCCAAGATGCTCTTAACCTCAAATTCGGGCTCTCCGTCTATGAGGATGGGGTCCGGAGGTTTGGTTAGTCTTGTTCCTGGTTGTACTGGCTTCAAAAGGGATACGTGAAAAACGGGATGAATCCGCATATGAGCAGGTAGGTCCAACTTGACAGCCACCGGGTTAATGATGGCCTTGATGGAGTAAGGTCCTAAATACCTAGGGTTAAAGGTCCGTGTGCCCTTGAGTGGGATGTGCTTAGTGGCCAACCATACTTGGTCCCCTATCTGGTATTGCGGTGCTTCACTTCTGTGCAGATCCGCATCTTTCTTGTATTTTTTCTTAGCCTTTCGCAAATGTGCAGTTGCTTCCTTAAAGGCTTGTGTAATAAAAGCGTGGAGGTGGTCCACCGCAGGCATCTCCAGGTGTTGGGGCGAATCAAGGTCCGAGGTTCGAGGATGGTGTCAATAGATGGTAAAAAAAGGACTTTGTCCAGTTCCCGAGTGTACGGAATTATTGTACGCTTACTCGGCAATACAAAGAATGTCTTTCCAAGTACCCTCAGACTGATGTGGCATACAATGCAAGTACTGCTCAAGAGTCTGGTTGGTCCTCTCTGTTTGACCGTCGGTCTGAGGGCGGTGACTGGTGGAAAGCCTTACATCTATCTGCGCCAATTGGCAACATTTTCTCCAAAAATGCGAAATGAATTAACTGCCCCGGTCCGAAATCAACACGGATGGAAAGCCGTGTAGGCGAACAATGTTTTCAAGGAATTCTTTGGCCAGGACTAAAGCTGAAGGTATCCCTTTTAAAGGAATAAAGTGAGCCATTTTGGAAAAAAGGTCCACAATAACTAAAATGGTGTTAAAGCCATTGCACGGGGTAGATCTGTGATAAAGTCTAATGACAAGGTATGCCAACGAGTAGGTGGGATATCCAAAGGTTGTAATAGTCCAGCGGGTCTTTTCTTTTGACTTTTATTTTGGGCTCAAATGCCACAAGACATGACAAATAATTTAATGTCTTTGCGCCAGGTGGGCCACCAGAATTGTTTCTTAATTTTGGCTTCAGTTTTTGCAATACCAGGATGTCCTTCCAGTAAGGTATCATGGTACTGGGAAATGACAAGTTCTTGTAGTTCCTTTTGTGGCAGAAATAGCCGGCCTTGGTAATAAGGTAAATCATCGGTGACAGAATACTCTGGACCTTTCTTGGCCCAGTCCTGTAAGGCAACTGAATCAAAGAGCTGGTGGATCTTTTCTTGAATGTCCTCCAGTGTATGTATGGACGTCAGGCCAAGGATCCTTTGTTTGGGAATTATGTGTACAGGTTCTAAGGCTATTTCTGTTTCTCCCATTCCAATTCGGGACAAGGCGTCTGCTTTACCATTTTTACAACCTGGTCGATAGGTTATTACAAATCAAATTCGGCGAAGAACAATGCCCAACAGAGTTGGTGCGAAGATTGGGCCTTAGCTGTCTTTAGGTATTGCAAGTTTCGGTGATCGGTGATGACCGTAATGGTATGTCTGGCACCCAGCAGATAGTGCCGCCAAGCCTTGAAGGCGGACTTGATGGCTAACAGCTCCTTGTTGGTAATGGCATAGTTTAATTCGGGAGCCGAAAACTTTCTTGACCAGAATGCCACTGGGTGAAGCTGGTTAGTTTCGGGATCCTTTTGGGAGAGCACTGCTCCCATGGCTGAACTGGATGCATCCGTTTCCACTACGTATGGAAGCTCAGGGCGCGGGTGTCTTAATACAGGGGCAGATGTGAATTTTGCTTTTAACTCTTGGAAGGCGTTCTCGGCTTCCTCTGTCCACACAAAGCGTTTATTCTTTTGCAATAGCGTTGTAATGGGATGTACAATGTGTGAGAAGTCCAGGATAAACCTGCGGTTCAAATTGGCAAAGCCAAGCATGCTTTGGTCGCCTTTGACTGAAGTTGGCGAAGGCCAATTAAGAATTGCGTCCACCTTACGTGTATCCATCCTGATTCCTCTTGGGGTCAGAATAAATCCAAGGAATTCCATTTCCGTAGTGTGAAAGACGCACTTTTCCAGTTTAGCATATAATTTATGCTGGCGTAACTTCTCTAGGACTGCTCGGACGTGCTTTACATGATCAGATACTGATAAGGAGTATACTAAGATATCGTCGATGTAAACGACCACACAAACATCGATAAGCTCTCGGAGGACATCATTCATGAAGAATTGGAAGGCTGCTGGTGCATTGCATAGTCCGAAAGGCATCACCTGGTCCTCAAATAATCCGTACTTGGTGCGAAAAGCAGTCTTCCATTCATTGCCCTCTTTGACACGTACCAGATGATATAGTTTAGTCTATATACAAGCGTCCTTCACTTGGTCTAGTAGTTCAGGGATCAAATGAAATAGGTATCTATTCTTGATGGTTATCTGATTCAGAGCCCGGTAGTCTATGCATGTTCTAAGGTCGCCTTCCTTTTTAGGTACGAAGAACAAAGCTGAAGATGCAGGGGACTTGGACGGGCAAATGAAACCATTAGCAAGGTACTGGTCAAGGTACTGGCGCAAGTGGAGATTTTCGGGTTCCGTAAGGGCATAGATTCTGCTGCAAGGTGGTTGTTCTCCCGGTACAAGATCTATTTGACAATCATACGATCTGTGAGGTGGTAAAGTGTTTGCCTGTTCCTTTTGGAAGACATCCTGAAAGTCTTGGTATTCAGCAGGTAATTGCATGGCAGCTGGGATTACTGGGGCCAGGACTGAGTTTAGAGTTTTCTCTGGGTAGCAGGTGTGAACACATTCTGGGAAGGTTAGTCTCTTCTCTCGCCAATCAATGCAGGGATTATGTTTTTCCAACCAAGGTATTCCCAGTATCAGTTGGAACTGTGGGGCCTTGATCAAATCAAACACAATAACCTCTAGGTGCCCATCTTGACCCAGCAATGTGATTTCTGCAGTGGAATGAGTTACGGGCCCAGAGACAATTTCCGTTCCATCCACTGTGGTGACGACATCGGCAGTGGTCTTTCGGGTGATAGATTCATCCTGGAAGCTAATTCACAGTCCAAATAGTTTCCTATGGCTCCACTATCAACGTATGCCTTTACCGCGTGCATGCGTGATGGCTGCTCTGGATCTACAAGGACCATGGGTATGGTGAAATGCGAGGTCAGAGTGTCCTTCTTTAGGCTCGGCAAGCGGACCTCTACACTTGCCTGGCTTGATCGTTTCCCGAGTCAGGTTACAAATGGTTTTCGTCTGCTGCTCCTATAGTTTTCTTGGGTGGTTTTACAGGGCAGTTCCGAAGAAAATGACCAGTAGTTCTGCAATAGAGACATAATTGCAGTTGTCGTCTTCTTTCTCTTTCTTTCTGCGTTAGGGGTCCTCTAACCCCCCCGAGTTGCATAGGTTCTGGGGCATCTACTCCCTTGGAGCTTACGTGGATTTTAATCAACACCCTATTCTCAACCTTGGTTCGGTCAGCCTTTCTGGTTTGAAGTCTGTGATCTAACTGGACCACTAAATCTATATATTCAGCACAGTCTTGAGGCGGGCTCACGTTTTGGGCCAAAACATCTTTGAGTTCTCCTCGAAGCCCTCGATGGAATAATGTGATTCGCTTGGCTTCAGGCCATTCGGTTTCCACTACTAATCTGTTAAAGGTTTCAATGTAAGATAAAAGATCCTGATTACCTTGCCGTAAGGATAAAAGTTTGTTTTCCAAAGCCTGTCCTTGGGAGTGTCGGGCGAATAGTCTTTCCATGCTAGTTCGAAAACCCTGGAAATCTCGAAGAATCGGGTCATCCTGATTGACTAGTGGAATGGACCAATCCGCCGCACTGCCGCTGAGATATGACAGCACAAAGGCCACCTTGGCCTGATGGTTCGGGAAGGCTCCAGGTCTACATAAAAAGTGCAAGCGGCATTGATTCATGAATATAGCAAACCTTTTTGGGTCTCCGGCAAAGCATTAAGGTGGAGCCAAGGGAACGGCTCCAGGTAGATTTATCTGCACCGGGTTACTCAGTGGTACAGGAGCTGGACTTGCCCCGAGTCCTGGTAGAGGTGTTTGTCCAGCCTGGCTTTGCAATAGTTGTCTGGCCAAATCATAGGTTTGTTCTTTTGATACTATCAGTTCTCTCCTGAGGGCATTAGTTTCTTGGCAGGCGGAATGCACTTCGGCCCTTAATTCCCCTAATAATTGGGCCAACTGATCCGTTTCCGAGGTCTCCATGACGCCCAGGTGGGTATTTGTGGGTGGCCTTCACGTTCTGTTACGCTCACCTGACTCCCACGGCGACGTCGATCTGGACTGGCTTGGTGCCACGTAGAGTCGAGATGACTGACTGGACACCCCCACTTACTTCGTTTGTCGGCTCGTATGAATATCTTTCTGCAAAGGAGAAAGGGAATTAACCTCCCGCAATTTGAGCGTTAACCCACCTTCACTCCCGTTGACTGCCCACTGACCACTCCCGATGTTCCCTTTTATTCTCACCTGATGGTTTGGAAAGATGAGCTCTCCATCCTGCATCGAGCGCAGGGGCACGTAGACGACCAGTTACTTCACTGGCGTGGAGGAATTGGTGAGTTCCAGTATTGACTCTAGAATCCAATAGTTTGTAAGAGTTCAAATGTCTGATCTTCACTCTTTCCGATTCCTTGTAGGTTGCTGGCTTAACCACCACGAAGAGTCCAAATGGCAGTTGGTGAGAGTCAGGTAAGTCTATAGCGGTTTTCCCCTTAGGGGCCGGGGTACGGCGATGAAGCAGAGTTAACTGCGCCGACCCGAGATGTGGTGAGTACCCCCCTGCGGTAAATCAGGTAAGTCTTTTGGGGGTAGCTTGTAATGTCCAGTGGTTTCCCCTTAGGGGCCGGGGTGCAGCGGTGATGCAGAGTTAACTGCGCCGACCCGAGATGAGGTGAGTACCCCTTGTGGTAATCCGGTAAGTCTTTGGGGGTAGCTTGTATTGCCCTTTTGCATTCCCGTGCTCACCTGGCTTTTCTTGTCCCCTCAGATATCGGAGAGCGGTTTGGGAATGCAGAGTTCGCGATGGAGTGAAGAAAAGCTGCACTGGATGGTGAGTTCAGCGCGGCGCTGCGAGGTGCGTGACGATGCGCGTGCGATGACTCCTTCTTCAAGATCAACGGCGCGATGGATCAAGAATTCAGGTAAGGTTTCAAGTTTGAACCTCTTCTCCTTCTTTCTTTTCGTTTCCAGGTGGTCCAAGACTGAAGCGGGCGTGGCTGAAGATTGGAGGCTGCTGGAGGCACGGTGAGCGTTACGCTGCTGAATGCAGAATAACGCGAAGCACGTGCGGCTGTCCGGGCGTGGTTTAAATAGCCTAGGAAGAAGTCCCAGGTAAGTATTCTTCCACAGCCCCCACCCGAGAAGAAAGTAGTCCCTTAGGTAAAATAGTCCCTCCTAAGCCCCATTTGGTTTGTGGCTTCGTGCAGCATGGTCTCCACCAGGTAAGTATGCAGCATGGTCTGCATTAGGTAGGTTTTCTGTAATGAGCCTGGCGCCCATGACGCCAGGACTGACTTTATCCTAATGAGCCTGGCGCCATAGGCGCCAGGACTGCACCCAAACTGCCCCTAACTGGGGTTTTTGGGCATGCTCCAAATGGCATGATGCCTGCTTCCGGGGTTGCTGGGCCTGGTCTGGCTTCCCGGGGGCAGGCATCATGACAGCACTCCCCCTCAAGGCCCCTCCTAAAGTCGTTCTTCCCCTTGGCCTTGGTTTGTTAGGACATTCTTGGTGGAACTTCTTCACTAATTGAGGTGCATGCACGTGGTCACTAGGTTTCCTGAGGACCGTAGCCTTTCCAGTCGATTAGATAAAAGATTTTTGATTTCACTCTTTTTGAGTCCAAGATGCTCTTAACTTCAAATTTGGGCTCTCCATCTATGAGGATGGGGTCCGGAGGTTTGGTTAGTCTTGTTCCTGGTTGTACTGGCTTCAAAAGGGATACGTGACAACGGGATGAATCCGCATATGAGCAGGTAGGTCCAACTTGACAGCTCGTGGCTTCGTGCAGCATGGTCTGCACCAAGTAAGTATGCAGCATGGTCTGCATTAGGTAGGTTTTCTGTAATGAGCCTGGAGCCCATGGCGCCAGGACTGACTTTATCCTAATGAGCCTGGCGCCATAGGCGCCAGGACTGCACCCAAACAGCCCCTAACTGGGGTTTTTGGGCATGCTCCAAATGGCATGATGCCTGCTTCCGGGCTTGCTGGGCCTGGTCTGGCTTCCTGGGGGCTGGCATCATGAGAGTTGTTACATAAAGCTCTACGTTTTGATAGGAGACAAGCGACAACAAATGTGTTTGTCTCTGAATAAACTGTAGCTATCTTGCGAGCCACTATCATGATGTCTTCTTTTATTCTGTAGTAGTGCACTCTGGTGAGAAGCACACTGGTCCCTCTGAATTAAAGAGTAGATTTGCTAGGTTCTCTACAGCTCCATTTTGGAATCTTCCATAAATTACAGCCCATGGTGAAACAGGTTCTTGGCAAAACCCTTCAAGACAACATCTGGAACTTGTCTATGAATTACCCAAATATGGAGGTAATTATGTCCTAACATGTTTTCCAAAATTGCGTCTTTCAATTTAAGGATGGACGAACAGTGTTGCCAGATCTTCAACTCTCTTTACCAGTTCCAAATGTTTGTATTTCTGTTTGTACATCAAGTTCTCCACCTTGTCAATCCTTTTTTCCAGTATCAACACTTAAGTGTTGAACTCTCAGACTTTCTGAGTTCCACGATGCTCCCCTGCATTTCTCATTGAATTTTGCCTAAAATGAGCACTCAGTATTGTTTCCACTCAGGCACAGTTAAGCCTCCCTCACCCAATTATCCTGCATAATCATGCTTCACTATTGTTACCTTCATCTCTGATTGTTTCACTTGTTCCAGTGCATTCAGGAAGGAGAGGATGCCTCAACACCATTAGGAAAGTTAACGGTGGGCCAGCCTTCCAGTCGTAATAGTATGCTACCTTCTGAAACTCTCTTTATAATACTTTGACTGCGCTCAATCCAGGGAGTGCCATGCTGCACAATGAAGGAGGGTTCCCTCACTACCCAAGTGGAGCCTGAATTGATTTCTGCAAACTCATGACCAACTACTTAACAAACACTTACTGTTACAGGTTGTACATCAATCAGATGAACATTCACATCAAACAAGAACCACAAGTACTTGACCAAGGCCCACTAAAATTGTACATGGTAGGTCACCTTCCTTTGCAGTTTTAAAATCTTCCAGACACCTCTTTCATTGAACTAACCAGTCCCCTGTAACACAACAGGCCAACGGACCTCACTACTTACCTGACTTGAGCAAACTGTCCTGAAGACCGTTCGGTACCTGGTGTATCCACACTGTTCCATCTCTTCAGCCACAGCCACCAGTCATTCACACCGAACCAGAAACACAAAATAGTGTGTCGACAAGGCTAAGAGGCCGATTCATGGAATAATTAGCGCGGCGCAAGTGGGCAAAAACGTGCGAATCGCAGTGGAATAGCGAAAATCGCAGTGAACGTGCGAAAATCGCACGAAAAGCAGCGCACGTCGATTCATGGAAGGCCGTGCGCGAGAAAACCAGCGGATGTGCGATAAAAAGTGCGCAGCGCACGTTAGCGCACAGGCCATCTAACAGCGTGCGCCAGGTCACTGCGAAAATCGCACAGGCCACAGCGAAAATCGCACATAGCGCGGCGCACGCAACAAAAGTAGGCGGAACACGGGCGTAACACTCGGAATGGGGAACAACTTGCCAAAACGTGGGCGTCACGGGGGAAGTACAGGGCACAAGTGCGCGGAACGCCCACACGCTCGCCTACAACACGTATCCATGGAATAGAATAGGGGAAAAAAGCGCACGCTCAAACCAGCGCACAGGCACAAACACGACCGCCACAAGAAAGCAGGCGGTAGCGTCTCTGCGGCTGTAAGAAATGTGCGCCAAAAGGTGCGCCAACTAATCGCACCTATATACTGCCATGATGAATGTCCCATACTGTGGCCCTCCAGGAACAAAGACGTGCAAAGGGGTACCCACAAACACGGACACCCGCTGACAAAAAATACGTGTGCGTGTACACCGGGGTGCGCGGGATGTCTAACACGCGATTTCAGCAGGGTACGTGCATCACAGGGGTTCGCGTGAAGTTTTACACGCGATCGGGTCTGGGGGAGCGGGCTACGTGTATTTCTGGGGTGCGCGGGAAGTTCCACACGCGAATAGGCTGGGCGCGTGTATTCCAGGGGTGCGCGGGAAGTTCCACACGCGAATAGCCTGGGCGCGTGTATTCCAGGGGTGCGCGGGAAGTTCCACACGCGAACAGACTGGGCGCGTGTATTTCAGGGGTGCGCGGGAATTTCCACACGCGAACAGCCTGGGCGCGTGTATTTCAGGGGTGCGGGGGAAGTTCCACACGCGAACAGCCTGGGCGCGTGTATTGCAGGGGTGCGCGGGAAGTTCCACACGCGAACAGCCTGGGCGCGTGTATTTCAGGGGTGCGCGGGAATTTCCACACGCGAACAGCCTGGGCGCGTGTATTTCAGGGGTGCGGGGGAAGTTCCACACGCGAACAGCCTGGGCGCGTGTATTGCAGGGGTGCGCGGGAAGTTCCACACGCGAACAGCCTAGGCGCGTGTATTTCAGGGGTGCGGGGGAAGTTCCACACGCGAACAGCCTGGGCGCGTGTATTTCAGGGGTGCGGGGGAAGTTCCACACGCGAACAGCCTGGGCGCGTGTATTTCAGGGGTGCGCGGGAAGTTCCACACGCGAATAGCCTAGGCGCGTGTATTTCAGGGGTGCGGGGGAAGTTCCACACACGAAAAGCCTGGGCGCGTGTATTTCAGGGGTGCGCGGGAAGTTCCACACGCGAACAGCCTGGGCGCGTGTATTGCAGGGGTGCGCGGGAAGTTCCACACGCGAACAGCCTGGGCGCGTGTATTTCAGGGGTGCGCGGGAAGTTCCACATGTGATTTCACAGTGTGGGTCCTCCCAGGTGTACCCTGTACACCCTCCACGGCCCCTGCAGGCAGCCCACACCACAGGGGACTACCCTGCATCCCTGGTCATGTCCCGCAGGCAGCCCACCCACCATGGGCATGCCCCCCAGCAAAGGCACATGTCTCCTTGAACTAATGAACACCAACTCATGTCCCCTTGCACCCCCACCCCCCAGCACTGTGGGGCACCTGCCAGCAGGCCCCCACCCATGTCCAACTCATGTCTCCCACCCCCCACACACCCCAGCACTGTGGGGCACCTGCCAGCAGGCCCCCACCCATGTCCAACTCATGTCTCCCACCACCCCCACCCCCCAGCACTGTGGGGCACCTGCCAGCAGGCCCCCACCCATGTCCAACTCATGTCTCCCCCCACCCCCACACCCCAGCACTGTGGGGCACCTGCCAGCAGGCCCCCACCCATGTCCAACTCATGTCTCCCACCACCCCCACCCCCCAGCACTGTGGGGCACCTGCCAGCAGGCCCCCACCCATGTCCAACTCATGTCTCCCACCACCCCCACACCCCAGCCACCAGGGGCACCCTCCACCAGGCCCCCACTCATGTCACCCACCACCCCACCCCCCAGCAGTGCAGGGTCACCCTCCACCAGGCCCCCACCCAGGTCCAACTCATGTCTCCCACCCCCCCACACCCCAGCACTGTGGGGCACCTGCCAGCAGGCCCCCACCCATGTCCAACTCATGTCCCCCACCCCCCAGCACTGTGGGGCACCTGCCAGCAGGCCCCCACCCATGTCCAACTCATGTCCCCCACCCCCCCACACCCCAGCACTGTGGGGCACCTGCCAGCAGGCCCCCACCCATGTCCAACTCATGTCTCCCACCCCCCCACACCCCAGCACTGTGGGGCACCTGCCAGCAGGCCCCCACCCATGTCCAACTCATGTCTCCCACCACCCCCCAGCACTGTGGGGCACCTGCCAGCATGCCCCCACCCATGTCCAACTCATGTCCCCCACCCCCCCCACCCCCCAGCACTGTGGGGCACCTGCCAGCAGGCCCCCACCCATGTCCAACTCATGTCTCCCACCCCCCCCACCCCCCAGCACTGTGGGGCACCTGCCAGCAGGCCCCCACCCATGTCCAACTCATGTCTCCCACCCCCCCCACACCCCAGCCACCAGGGGCACCCTCCACCAGGCCCCCACTCATGTCACCCACCACCCCCACCCCCCAGCACTGTGGGGCACCTGCCAGCAGGCCCCCACCCATGTCCAATCCATGCCCCCCTGCACCTGGGTCCCAACATTCCCCAATCATGTCCGTAATGCCCATCCTGCCCTGCCAAAAGGCCCAACCAACTATCACACCCACCCACATATCAAAGGCAATTACATGTTACACCCCCAATGTAAATAATGCAATTTAACACATGTCTGTCACACACAATGGCTGCAAGTGAATGACAAAACACCCAACATGACATGCCTGAAAGCAATGAGATGATACGACACATTGAAGAATAAAAAAATATTATGTATTGAACAGCAAACAAGAAAAAACACAAAGCAAATCAAACTAAACAAGAAGAATGTCCAAGAAAAAATTCTGAATTATTAAAATAAGGAAATTAAGAAGATCATCCTGGGTCCATGAGCCCTACCAAATTAAACCTAACTGACTACTAACTAAAAAGTGAACTATATACAAAAAAGTGGTGCATTGTCCAATCGCAACCAAAAAAAATTCAAAAAAACAAAGGAAACCTATCCCTAACTATACAACTATATACAAAGGCAGCGGGCTAATCGGACGGCTCACTGGTTGTTGTCATGGGCCAGGGCATCATCGAACTCCTGGTCAATGGCTTGGAGGCGGGCATGTTCCCTGGCCCCGAGGTCCCGCAGGGATAACGCAGTGTCCAGCTCTAACTCCCTGCGAAGACCCTCGAGGCACTCAGCCCGCCTCAGCGCCCTCCGCATGGAGTCCTCCGCCCTGACCATCGTGAGCCGTTCCTCCTCTGCCCGCTGCCGCTCCGCACCTATCCGCTGGCACAACCTCTCCCACACGGAAGCCACTCCCATTCCAGGGTTCTCCTGCCCTCCGGCCGATGCCTGCACCCCCGATGTTGATGGCCCCGAGCCATGATGCCTCCCACGTTGAGCCTGCTGCTGCCTCCGACGCAACTGCCTGTGCCAGCACGACGGCATCCAGGCTGATGGAAACCACCGACGCCGTCGTGCACGTGCCCTGCCCGATGATGCCGTCACATCCTCCATCTGCTGGGGTCCAGTTGCTCTGGTGTCCACCCCTGCTGGATCTCTGACTCCCGACTGTGGCAGGGATGGGATCCCCACCGAGCTGGCTGCATTGGTCGGGGCAGGTCCACAGGGGGCCCTGGTGGCATCTGGGCTGGAAGACGGCAAGGAGAACGACTGGTGGATAGCCTGCACAGAGGAGGAGAGGGCCGCCACATTGGCCAACACATGCAGGAAACCCCCGAACATGGCCGATCCCAATTGGGCCACGTCGGCACGGTGCACTTCGTGATGACGTGCGTGCTCCTCCCGGGAAGCACGCACGGCATCACGAATCACAGCCGTGCGCATCGCGACCCCAATCAGGACCTTCTCCGCACGGCCAGGGGTTCCCACGTCCGCAGGTGGAGGGGAGTCAGGTGACATGGACATCCCCTCTACCTGCGGACGGGCCTGGGACGGGGCATCCCTGCTGGTGCATGGTGGTGCACTCACAGGGTCAGGGACAGCGACATGCACAGGCCCCTCCACGGTGACCTGTGCTGCCTCCTGCCCCTGGCCCTGGACTGCACCACTTGCACCAGCAGGGATGCCCCCACCAGGCCCCATGTGTGCCCCAGTGGCGGCCTCCTCCTCCTCTGTGCAAACCACCAACCTGGATGGCTCCTCACCGTCTCCCACCGTAGCAGGCCCCTGTGGGGGCTCACCCACCCCTTCCGCTGCAGCCGTGGGGGCATCCCCGCCGCCTTGCTCCACAGCGCCGTCTCCGCCCTCTTCTTCACTAGCCGCTGCGTAGAGGGAGACAAAGAACACAAGCATCAGGGCACTGTACAATGGTCCCCTAGACAGGAAGCAATAGCAGATGAGCACCACTGTCAAAGTACACTTCCATCATGTCCCTCCACAACACATGGGTCAGTCCAGGCAAAACACACACAGTAACAGGCATGGTGCATGCCATGGACATTTCCATGCATGTCCAATGGACTCTTGAAACATTCAATGATATGTAACTCACATGCATCATGCCTCATGCCCATCACATGCACACACTTCACCTCAGTCACATCCATCTGGCCCCAAACACACCAAACACAGCGGTTACAAGGGTAATTTGGCTGCTTTACTGAATCTCTGCATTGTCACACACATGTGTCATGCATCCATGGCATGCACAAGTCACAGACACGCAGGTCAGGCACACAGACATGGCTACCATATATGTACCTGGCATCAGCACCCATCCCTCACCCCCACCCATGTCCACGTACAGAGACTGGCATGCTCTCATGTTCAAAATCTGAATAGGGCTCCCCATGCGGCATTTCAACACATGCAACAACCATGTGCATCACACATCACTGGTCGCACATGCATTACCATGATGTCCCTGCACACATACATGCATACATGGCCTATGGCACACATACAGGCAAGTATCATAGAACCAGCACACCGCAACATGCCCTGTCTCACACAGTAATGCATGGACACTTACCGCTCAACTCCAGACGGGCCTCCCTCTCAAGGATCTGGGCGTGGAGCGCTGGGCGTACGCGTTCCAGGACCCTCATCTGGATAGAACTCATGCGGCCCCGGCCCCCCTCCACGAGGCGCCGGGCCTTCACAAGGGTCCTGGACCTCAAGTCCTCCCAGCGCTTCTTGATCTTCAGGACGTCGCGGGTTGCCACCCCCTCCGCGTTGATGGCAACCACACAGTCGGCCCAGATCCTCTGCCGTCCGTCCTTGCTGGCGCGGGACGATCCAAAGAGGGCATCATACTGCCCCAGGACATGCTCCACCAGGACACCAACTTCGGTGACAGTGAAGCTGGTGCCCCTCTGCCCCTCTGGCCTGGGGTTGCCACTGGTGCCAGATGTTGAAGTGCCCGACATGGCAACCCCAGAGGCAGGTGTGGGGGGGCAACTGGGTCCTGGGGCTGGGCTGTGGAGCGATGTAATACCAGTCGGGAGTCTTCTGTTCCAGCAGGGGTGGACACAGCAACTGGACCCCTGCAGATGGCTGATGTGCAGGCACCAAATGGCAGGGCACGGTGGCAGCAGGCAGGCAGGCAGCAGCAGATGGCACGTGGGAGGCTGCTCGGGGCACTGGGGGGCAGTAACTCGGCCTTCTGGGCAGGAGCGTGGGCTTCCGTGTGTTTTCGCGTGGCCAGCTTGATATGGAGTGATTTGGCACGTGAAAATCCTGCACGTCAGCGTGAAATCCGAGGAAAGGCCCTTAGCGCGTAAGCGCGTCAGCACGCATACGCGATTCTATTGGACCAGAGTCCCTCAGCGCGTAAGCGCATCTGTGACGTGACCCGCACGGGTGTTCCCCACTCAGCACGTGATGACGGGGCACACGTGGAGATACTGCACGTCAGAGTGTCATCGCGTGTAATTGGACAAAAGTGCGCGTACACGCGATTGGCCTATGTACGTGTATTTAATGGGTGCGCGGCCACTTACACACGCAAGTACGTCAGCGAACCTGTATCACGTGGTGCGTGTGAATTTCCGCACGCTATTGGACTGGGAACTGGATTCCAGGGGTGCGCGGGTCACACGCTGTATCCCGTGGTGCGTGTGAATTTCCACACGCTATTGGACTGGGAACTGGTTTCCAGGGGTGCGCGGGTCACACGCTGTATCCCGTGGTGCGTGTGAATTTCCACACGCTATTGGACTGGGAACTGGTTTCCAGGGGTGCGCGGGTCACACGCTGTATCCCGTGGTGCGTGTGAATTTCCACATGCTATTGGACTGGGAACTGGTTTCCAGGGGTGCGCGGGTCACACGCTGTATCCCGTGGTGCGTGTGAATTTCCACACGCTATTGGACTGGGAACTGGATTCCAGGGGTGCGCGGGTCACACGCTCGCCTAGAACACGCGCTAAGCATAAATTGCGGACTTTAACAATAACAAGCTCAGACGCCAGGATGAACATACCGTTCCTAGCAGCAGTGGCAGTGGGCTACCAAAGGAGGAGGAGGAGGATAGTCAGGGCCAGAATATTCACACCCAGAACCAGCCTTTTCGGGATGCCTGATGACCAGGTGTATGGGAGGTACAGGTTTCCACCACACATCATACTGGACCTGGTGAGTGAGTGGGAGGATGACCTCACATCACCCACCCTGTGATCCCAAGCACTCAGCCCCCTGGAGAAGGTCCTCAATGTACTGCACTTCTTAGCCACTGGATCATTTCAGCGGACAAGTGCCATAGTGGGTGGGGTGTCACAGGCCACCCAGTCACGCTGCCTACACCAGGTCTTGAACATCATGACTGCACGGCCATCAGTCCGCAGGCACATATACCTGCCCAGAACACCTGCAGAAAGGCATGCTGCCGCCCTGGATTTTTACGCAGTGGCACGATTCCCCAAAGTGCTAGGTGCCATCGACTGCACCCATGTGGCTCTACGTCCCCCCAGGGCATCTGAGCACATCTATAGGAACCGCAAGCACTGGCATTCCATCAACGTGCAGGTAGCATGTAATGCCAAGGGAATCATCACCTCAGTATATGCCAACTATCCCGGCTCCACCCACGACAGCTTCATTTACCGAATGTCCACCCTAAACCGGGACCTAGAAGCTGGGCGGCATGGCGATACATGGCTGCTTGGTGAGTATGTATGCCACTGCACATGCATGCATGTTGGATACTGAGCAAGGTCACAACCTCACCAATGATACCAATCCCCACCTCCACAGGGGACAGTGCCTACCCTCTCAGCCCCCACATGATGACGCCAATTCGGAACCCCACCACGCCACCCCAGGTAAGATTTAACACAGCCCACATTACAACCAGGGGCATAGTGGAGCGCACATTCGGAGTGCTGAAGTCACGCTTTCGCTCCCTTGACCGTTCTGGCGGGCAGCTGTTATACGCTCCCCCAGTAGTGTGCAGGATCATAGTGGCAGCATGTGTCCTGCACAATGTTGCAACACGCCGGGGCCTGGCCGTGGACATGGTGGTGGCCCCACATCCCCAACCACATGCACAGCCGCTGCGCATGGGAGGGGAAAGGGCACGGGGGGAGGCAGCCCGTACACAGCTAGTGGCAAATTACTTCACATAGAAATCACACCCCTGTGGAGTGCACACTGCCCTGGCACATTCCATCTGACAATCAATGATGACTCAACCTGACACTGATCCTGAATGTGTGGAGAATGAACCGGGAATTCCATGTCAGCCTGAGATTGTTCACCTGGAAGTGTCACAATGTGTGCATCCCTACCCACACAGACACCACCAATGCAGTTTTGTGAAGTTACACATTGAAGCAGCTAAAATGAATACCCACTTGCAAAATGCAACAAGAGGACAGTGCCATGTCAGCCAACCCCACCCCAGCACTGCCACACGACACACCGTGCCATGTCATGCTATTGCAGGTAAACAAAGTAATCCCCACAACATGACATCACTCTCACTATGTACAGTGGCACTATTAGAAACCTGCAACACCTGAAATGCTCACAGCAATGCCGGACCAACAACATACTTGAGCACGTAGTACCATTAACATGACATCAAAAAGGTTACATATTAGTAGTCTCACCACCTGGAAATGCCTGCACTCCCACCACTACCAACTGTGCAGTGTTGGCGCCATGTAGAGTTGTAGGTGCACTGCTGCCAACATGGTCCCCTTCGCCAGACTAGAGGTCCTTGTGTGGACTTGAGGAAGGGACCTGCAAATTGGGAGGTAGACACAGAAGAAGAGTTACACATCAATGCAACATGCAGTGTACAACACAACAGCAATATGCACTATGAATGTATACACAGTATTGACTACAGACTGGCCACACAGCTCATGGGAGTCCAACGTCACTGTGTAATTCACTGTCACTTGGGCACACCCTTTGCAAGCCCATGGAAACGGGAAGCAGGAGGGGTGTGTGTGACTCAAACCCAAGCATCTGAACCAAATACATTACAAGCCTGCATGTGCCCAGCCACAATGCAGCGTATGCCCACAGGAACCACGGAAGCCAACAGATCGGAGCCAACAGATCGGAGCCAACACATCGGAGCCAACAGATCGGAGCCAACAGATCGGAGCCAACAGATCGGAGCCAACAGATCGGAGCCAACAGATCGTCCCAAAAAAATTGGGAATAAAAGAAATCAAAATAAAAATAAAAATAAGAAACAATCAAAAATGGCCATTGATGGGCCCGGGGGGGTTGGGGAGGCCACCCAGGAGGTCCGAGGACAGGATGCACACCAGAACCCACCTGCGTGGATCCTGGGAAGATAAAACACCTCCATGGGCTCATGGCCCACACGGCTACCCTATTGTGGGAGTGTCACTGCTGTCGCTATTATCACCCTGTGCAGCTGCATCCGGAGGTGGTTGCACTATGGGAGGCAGCCCACGCAAGGCCCTAGTCTGCTCCTCCATGGCTGCAAGCATGCGGGTGTGGTAGATCTGGTTCTGGAGGATCAGTGTGCGGAGGTCCCCATGCAACAACTCACGGGATGCCCGGACCTCCGCCCTCGTTGCCTGCATCTCAGCTGAGAGCGTACGGGTGAGACGCTCCAGCTGCTGTTCTGTCCTTTGGTGTGTTGAAGCCTCAAGCTCAACAAGAGTCGTCCTGAGGTGTAGGAGCTCCTGCCTCAGGGCTTCCCTGTGGCCCTGGGACTCAATGGAGATGGCCTCCTGCAGAGTCGCCAGTGCCGCCCGCCTGTCCCTGTTGGACCCCAACATGTCCTCCCTGTGTGACTGGCAGATGGAGTCGGTTGCCTGCTCTAGTCGCTCCATCAGCCTTTCTGGGGGGACAATGGAAGTGGCCACCCTATCCATGGCCTGAGCCATCATCTCGGATGATGCAGCCTGTTGGGTAGCCATACCGTAAATGGATTGCTCCCATGCGGTATTGCCGGGTGGCGTACGGCCACCACGTCGGCGGGCACCACACCTGTCTGGGGCAAGGCGAACTGCGCCTTGCTGTGCCGGCACTGCCTGAGGCTGCAGGACTGCATTCCCCCTCTGATCTGCTGGCCCAGGAACAGGATCAGATGTCGCGGAGTGTGACCCTGCATCCGTAACCACCGAAGGCGTAGCTGCCAACACTGACATCCCCATGGAGGGTACTGACCCTGGAGCAGGTGGGTGAGACAGAACAGAATCCCTCCCTGGAACACTCACCAGCGACGGCACGTAGGTCTCATCCGAATCAACACCTGAGTACAGCTCGGGGGAGGTGCAGCCAGAGACACCCCTTGAGAGCACGACCTGCAGCACTTGTGGGTTCTCCCCCACCACCACACCACGTCCCTCACCACTGGTGGTTGGTCGGCCCTGGGACACCTCCTGGGTCTGCACCATCTCCACAACCCCAGCAGTATCAGGTGCGTCTTCCCCTGCAAAGACATGAAAACAAAGTAATGGAAACGGGCATTAGCACCATGGCACACATTGAGGGCTGAGAAGCAAGAGAACCAGTACTTGATTGACACATGTCCCACATGACTAAAACCCTCCCATGCATGCACCCTCACTGCGTATGAAGTGCAGGCAAATGGCACACACTGATGACACCAAGATGGAAGATGAACAAATTTTCTGCATGCTGCCTGGCAGTGGCATCACACATTGGCCTGTGATTGGCAGGTGTAACACACATGCCATCACACAGATGGCATGTACCATTGCTATTGAGTGAAGATGGAGAGGAGGGCAGCACCTATTCATTCAGTCCAGTTCCCGCATGTAATAGCTTTTCTGATTCTAACAGGTCAGATTTTTCACCTGGAGCTGCCAGTCTGAAATGGTCAAATAGCACAGGGACATGTGTGTACAAATGATATCCAGGTAACAAAGTCACTCCACTTTACCATACCCATGTCAGACATGTGACTAGTGGACAGCGACATGCCTAGTGAAAGTGGTGGAATGCAAACAAACTGACTGAATGAACAGTGAAAAATAAGCAAATATGTTGTGTCAAGGTGACACTTCAAGGGCAACTGGCGTGCAGTTGTGCTAGATGTCTACTGTTGGCAGAAGGGATACTGCTATGACCAAATGCAGCTGCGCAGGAAGTATTGCATGAAGCACATGGCTGACCCATCCGACTGAGGCGCACACACTCTCACCTGGCACCCAAACAGAAGCCCTCACACACACACTATGCACATGTATGACACACACATGCATGTGCACTCACCGGACAATGCCTCGTAATCAGCCAGATCTCCCACGCCTTGGATCTGTTCCTCCGTGACGTAGGTCCCAGCGACTGACTCATGTGGAGTGAGTTCCATGTCTACTACTGGAGACCCACCTCCAGTCACTAGAGTTGCGGCATGACTTGAGGCCAGCTTACTCTTTGCCCTGCGCTTTAGGTCATTCCAGCGCTTATAGCAATCATTGGCTGTGCGCCTCACGATTCCAAGGGCACTTACGATGTCCGCAACGGTCTGCCAGTGTGCCTGGCGTTGTGCAGGTGTGGTCTTGGATCCTGCAACAATGACCATCTCGTTGTCATGTCCGGACACATACTCAACAAGTGCATTCAGTTCGTCATCCGTGAAGCTGGGCTTCCTGGACGGGCCGGACTGTGTAGCCGTGTCTGGGGCATCAGCCTGTGCCGGACGAGCACTCTTCCTCTTCCGCTTGGAAGGTGGTGGTGATCCTGAGTGTCCTGCGCCGCTCTGGACACTAGGGGCAGGAGCCCTGGTGGACTCTGTATCAGGAGTGTGGGATTGCACACTCAGCATTGGAGTTGGTGCAGGCATTGGCTCTAGTGTGATGGTGTCAGGGGGAATGTCAGCAGCATGGACTAGGACCGACACTGTCCTGGCTGGGTGTGTGAGGGCTGGGGTGGATGGAGCCGCAGCTGCCCCTGCAGCCACTCCGCCCTGCCTCCTTGGTGCAGCAGATGACCTTGCTGCCCCAGATCCACGTGGCATGATGGCATCAACGTGCACCAGCGCACGTGTCGTAGCCCTGCTGACCTGGAAGTCAGCCATGGAGTCAGCCAGGTCTGGTGCCACAATGGGCTGGTCCAACAAGGGCTGAGCATGGATGGTGTCAGCCACTTCAGCCTCAACGGGAGGGGGGGAGGGGGGGGAGGGGGGGGATGATGGGTGCCCTTGACTGGTCCTCCACACATGGGGGGACAGGCTCACCCTGCAAGTTACGACCACGTCCCCTACCGGATCCACCACGGCCACCACTTGTGGCTCTTCCACCTTTGCCACCCTTACAGAATCCTCGCCTCCCAGCCATGGCACTGATATTAATGTGCGTATGGGAGTGGCTGTAGACAATTGTCCTGGGCAATTGGGGGTCAAAGGGGTTGGGTACCAGATGGTAATTGTACCCTAGTGCTCTAGCACGGCTGATTGTAACCCCTGGGGAAAGATGACGGGTCACGCAACGCACAGGAGGCCCAAAAAAGGGAGATGACGTGCACGCAACCCCTCCTAGACCACGTGTGCAGAAAGAAAAACCTGCACTACGCTGTGGCACCCAGTAACACAAGAATGAACGTATGCGTGTCACACGCAGCCTAGAATGACCTCTGAAGGGGTAGGCTACACACGGGGCAAGCACAGAAGTTGGATACGTGCGTGACTCACCGTCTGCCAGGTAAAAGAGCGTGAAGAATGAGCGCGTTTGGCTGGCTAAACCCCCGCCAAAAGAAGATGTGTACGCTGTCTGAGAAGACAGGACAACAGTAGAAGGGGACACTGTTTGAGGGAACAGGCCCAGGTAAACCAGTAAAAGAGAAAAAAGAGAAAAAGCTGTCAGAGGTAACAGGGAATACGAACTGGAAACGCCGTGAAGTAAATCGCGTGTGAAACGACAAGAAGTACAGATTTCACCCACTCGCTCTCCACGAAAAGCACGTACAAGGAAATGGTGTTCTACATGTACCTTATATACAGGCCCACACGTACAGCGTCACTTACGCGGCGTGTACGTTCACCAATCACACGCTTTGTCACTCCTGCGTGTAGATCCATTTTCACCAATCACACGCTTTGTCACTTCTGCGTGTAGATCCATTTTCACCATTCACACGCTTTGTCACTTCTGCGTGTAGATCCATTTTCACCAATCACACGCTTTGTCACTTCTACGTGTACATCCATTTTCACCAATCACACGCTTTGACACTGGGACGTGTCACGCAACAATTTCCTGCACGTGCAGGTGACTATAGGCGCGCATATGCTGTTGACGGGTTTACGCGCTAAGGGCCTTTGCTGACGTGTGGGATTTCACTACCTATCAGGCTGTCCACGCGTTCACACACGAGAGACCACGCTCCTGGCCAGGAGGCGAAATTACTGCCCCCCAGAGCCCTGAGCACGCTCCCACCTGCCATCTGCTGCTGCCTGACTGCCTGCTGGCCACGTGCCCCACAGTGCTGGTGGGTGGGGGTGTTGGGAGACATGGGTGGGGGCCTGGTGGAGGGTGCCCCTGCACTGGTGGGGGTGGTGGGAGACATGGGTGGGGGCTTGGTGGAGAGTGCCCCTGGTGGCGGGGCGGGGTGGGGTTGGTGGGAGACATGGGTGGGGGCCTGGTGGAGGCTGCCCCTGGTGGCGGGAGGGTGGGGGTGGTGGGAGACATGTATGGGGGCCTGGTGGAGGCTGCCCCTGCACTGCTGGGGGGTGGGGGTGCAGGGGGACATGAGCAGGTGTGCAGGGTAGTCCCCTGTTTTGTAGGCTGCCTGCAGGGGCCGTGGAGGGTGTACAGGGAACACCTGTGAGGACCCACCCAGCCTAATCGCGTGTGATGATTCCCACGCACCCCTGTAATACACGTACCCTGGCCAATCGCGTGTTAAACTTCCCGCGTACCCCTGTAATACACGTACCCTGGCTAATCGCGTGTTAAACTTCCCGCGTACCCCTGTAATACACTTACCCTGGCTAATCGCGTGTTAAACTTCCCGCGTACCCCTGTAATACACTTACCCTGGCTAATCGCGTGTTAAACTTCCCGCGTACCCCTGTAATACACGTACCCTGGCCAATCGCGTGTTAAACTTCCCGCGTACCCCTGTAATACACTTACCCTGGCTAATCGCGTGTTAAACTTCCCGCGTACCCCTGTGATACACGTACCCTGGCCAATCGCGTGTTGAACTTCCCGCGTACCCCTGTGATACACGTACCCTGGCCAATCGCGTGTTAAACTTCCCGCGTACCCCTGTAATACACGTACCCTGGCTAATCGCGTGTATAACTTCACGCGTACCCCTGTAATACACGTACCCTGGCCAATCGCGTGTTAAACTTCCCGCGTACCCCTGTAATACACGTACCCTGGCCAATCGCGTGTTAAACTTCCCGCGTACCCCTGTAATACACGTACCCTGGCCAATCGCGTGTTAAACTTCCCGCGTACCCCTGTAATACACTTACCCTGGCTAATCGCGTGTTAAACTTCCCGCGTACCCCTGTAATACACGTACCCTGGCCAATCGCGTGTTGAACTTCCCGCGTACCCCTGTAATACACGTACCCAGGCCAATCGCGTGTTAAACTTCCCGCGTACCCCTGTAATACACGTACCCTGGCTAATCGCGTGTATAACTTCACGCGTACCCCTGTAATACACTTACCCTGGCTAATCGCGTGTTAAACTTCCCGCGTACCCCTGTGATACACGTACCCTGGCCAATCGCGTGTTAAACTTCCCGCGTACCCCTGTAATACACGTACCCTGGCTAATCGCATGTATGACTTCACGTGTACCCCTGATATGCACGTTACCCGCTTTGCGTTCCTTGTTTGGCTGCCCTGTAAACTGGTCCAGGGTTAGCGCAGCCCTTTGCGATGATTTAGCGATTTTGATGGCTTTTCCTTGCGCGAGGGCGTTCTTGGGGGCGTTACTGGCGCTGCTGCAGGGTCGCTGCGATACTCTGCGCCACGGCTGGTTTGGGAGCATGAAATCCATGAATACGCTGTGCGCGGAAATCGGTTTTAGCGCACGTGCCTGGCGCAGTCAATCGCACGCGGACACTCTGCGCCAGCCGCTTGCGACACTTTTCAGCGAAATTCTATGAATTACCCTGTAAATGTCTTATCATTTAAAAAAAACATATGTAGAAAACTGTGTTTGTTTCATCTTGCATACTAACCCACAAATATGCATACCTTCAGCGCCACGGCACAGTCGGTAAAAATGTTGGTTTCGTTTTCTTTGTTAGTGTAAAATAAAAACCCTGTTTTTGTTACTATCACCTCTTCAGGTGTTTTTGTCTATTTAAGCTAGCAGCTATCTAGCTCCACTGAAAACCTCGGTGACCCTATGTCACGCCCTTGGTTAAGGTAGCTTTGACTCAATTCTTGTTTTATTTTCTCACCACCAACCATGGAAGCAGAACTGTGATGATTCAAATGATCGCTCCCAAGTCTCAGTTTACCCTTGTAGTAATGTGTCAAATGTTTAGAAGAATAAGTACTCCTCATCTCCCACCCCCAGGACTATCTATAAGATGTAGCTCACTCACATCCGATTTCTCCTGCTTCTCCCTATGAACATGGTCCTCCAGAAGTGTAGCAGGCTTTGTCAGCAGTTCCTCCCTGCAGGCACACCCTTCTGCGTCCTCCAATACTTCACTTCATTGAGTATGGGTGCACTGGGAAGGAGACAGGAGAACTAACAACACAGTGGGGCAGAGAGTCAATCCATTCATCCAGGGTGCTGCCTCTCTCCACTGATGTACCCTCCACAGCAGAGCACAGCCAGGCACCATATTCCACTCCACCTGCTTCATCCCACACCACCTCCTGAACACCTGCAAATTGAGCACCTCCTGGGCATCTGCATCTTCGATCTGTTGCATCATAAGCAGAAGGGGAACCCAAAGCTGTGGATGTTGCTGCATTATTTATGTATTTACTTTAATTTTTTATTTTGCATTTTCTTAAACACACAACAGTATCAATTTCCAATTCAAATTAAACTTAAAATCAAATGTTAAATCACATTTCAAATCTCACATCAATAAACTTTATTTCAACAATTAACATTAATCCTATATCTATCTTCTATAAATACCTCAAACAAATCCTACCACTTTCCCGTCCACCTTTTCCCCCCACATCCCACACCTGCATATAAACAACTTATAATACAGGACTAGTACATATCCAGGAAATCTCCCCAAATGTTCACAAATAACCTTTCCACTCTCAACCATAAATCATTCTTTCCATTTCTGCTAATTTCAACATTTCATCTTTCCATTTCCGGCTTCCATCCCAAATTATCAATTTCTTTGCTATTGATGTCCCCCTACACAGCCATTTTCACTGTGAGGTACTTAAGTCCTCTAGGATAGCATCATCCCCTAGAATCAAGCTTTTTAAATCATAATTTAGATCCAGTCCTAACACATTTCTGAAAATTTCAAATATTTGCCTCCAAAATCACTCACTCGCACACATTCCCACAACATATGTTCTAATGTTCCACACTTATGGATACAACCCCAACACCTATTCATGCCCAATAGTCCTCTCTTGTGCAATCGTTCAGGTGTTCAATAAACTCTATTCATAATTTGTATCTGGCACAATCTTTCCCTCCAGCTGATAGAACACAGGGAGATATTCCTACATATAGTCAAACATTGTTCGGTTGTGATATCACATTGTAATCTCCTGCCCCAATCCTCTCTCAATGTCTCATTACTCTTAGATCTAGATACAATTAATTTGTAATATCTACTGGCTAAACCCCCTCACCTTGTCTGTTACTAGTTGATATAGCTACAAAATCCAACCTCTTCTCAGATTCCACCTCCCCAATTGCCTTCTTTAATCTCCTGTAATCCGCAGGATTCAAATTATGAATATTCCATTTTTCTTCCATTTCCTTTACCGTCAGCCATTTCCCTTTGTGTCTTAGATCCCCAATCCATTTAACTCCACCTAAAAACCATTCTGCCCAAAAGATAGATTTTCCTGGAGGCATCCGTATTCTTGAATGTATCTCCCCCTAATAAATTCAACAATTCCTTCCAAGAGTTCCTCAGAAAAAATGTCAATGGATTCACTTTACTTGCTGACCTAGATACAGTAGACAGAATTGCCCTCGGGGTTAAAGGTCCAAGAGGACATGCTTCTGCTATGGCCCATTCTTTCAGATCTTTCTCCAAGAATGGAATATGAAATCGCACTAAAAATGTGCCACTCCCAAGCCGCCCATTTCTAGAGGTAACTGTAGTTTCCACAATTTCAGCCTTGGAGGTTTGTTATCCCAGATGAAGGTTTGTAGAAGTCCATTAAACTTGTGACCAATTTTCAATGGTAACATACTCAACACATATGTTAATTTTGGGTGTCATTTTCAATGTGTTCACTTTTCCCCATAATGACAGATTCAGCACTTTCCATCTCTCCAAATCCTGCTTCAAACCCATGCTTCATTCTTTCATATTTTCATGACCTATTCATTCTATTCTTGGTGTCATCCGAACTCCTAAGTATCTTAATCTGTCCCTGCACCACCTAAATCCAAGAGAAGTAACCCATTGTTTATCACATGTTCCTGTCAATGGTAACACCTCTGATTTAGCCCAATTGATTTTGTATCCTGAACACTTATTAAATTCTGAAATGATCTTTATTAAATCCTTCATTACCAATGACAAATCACTGGCATAAAGCCATAATTTCTGTTCCACACCTCCATAACTCACACCTTTTATACTTGTTCCTTGTCTAATAGTGGTGACAAGGGGCACCCTGCCTAGCGTCTCTTCTCTGTTTTAACTTTTCCAGATCTTAACCCGTATGTTCCTATATCTGATGTTGGCTCGGAATACAGTAATTTAACCCAGGATACAAAGCTCTCGCCCATGCTCATTCTACGTAATAAAGTATATCAATATGTCCAATTCACCCCATCAGATGCCTTTTCCGCGTCCAATGATATCATTGCTATGTCATCACAATTATCTGCTGCTTATGATATTGTTTGTAGCAGTTGTCATATATTACTAGTTGTGTTTCTTCCCCTTATAAACCCAGATTGGTTTTCATGTATTATCCTTGGTAGCAGAACCTCCAACCTTCTCGCTAAGGTCTTTGATAATAATGTGTTATCTCTATTTAGTAAACTAATCAGGCGATAAAATAATGGTAATGCATGAACCCTTTCCTTTTCTTTATTATTGTGATCGTAGCATGTCGAGTTGTTTGGGGTAGGATACCATCCTGTAGCGACTTCATAAACATGTCTTTCATTAGCTTGAGAAAATAATTTGGCAAGATCTTATAAAATTCTGCTTGAAGTCCATGGGGCCTGGTGATTTTCCGGTATTCAGCTGTTTAATGGACATTCTCAATTCTTCAATCATTAGCTCCCCCTCTAGAGGCAATCTCTCTGTCTCCGTTAATTTGGGCAGGTCTTGATTCGACACAAAATTCTCCATATCCCCGGTCACGAAATGTTCATTGCTGTACAGCTGTTCATAATATTGTCTGAAAACCTTGTTGATCTCTGCTGTATTAAATGTAATCAATAATGTTTGTTTTGTTATTGATATTATTGCCCTGTCAGCTTCTAGTTTTCTTAGACGGTGAACCAGCCATCAATCACATTTCTCCCCTTTTTCATAGTATGTGCATTTGATCCAATAAATACTCGGTTCTGCTCTTTCTGAAATGTTACTGTTTAGATCCATCTTTAGTTTCTGTAGCTCCTTAATCTTCACCGGCCTTGGGTCCCTTGCTACTTACATTGTTAGTCTTTTTATTTGTTTATCTACCTCGGCCGTAACTAATTCTTGTCTTTTTTTTCTGCTACTCAATAGACTTATCAGGAGCCCTCTCATTGTACATTTGAATGCCTCCCACACTGTTTTTCCATCCACCTCCCCATTATGGTTCTCCTCAACAAAATAATCAGCTTCTGAAATAATCTTCTCAAGCAAGTCCTCCTCATTCAATATTGAAGTGTTCATCCTCCAAGTAGGTGTCCTTTTAATTTTAAATCATCCATCATACGCATTACAACCGGTTCATGGTCAGATATGAATATATTTCCGATTTCTCCTGTCTTATACTTCTTAGCAAATTTCCTGCCCATCAGCAGCATGTCCAATCTTGAATACAAGTCATGAGCATTGGAATAAAAGATGTAATCCATTAATGGCGGGTGTTCTAATCTCCATGCATCAATCAGATTATGTTCCTCCATTAGAGCCTCTAGTGACATGTAATGGTTATTTTGACTTTTCTTTACCAAACATTTGCTTTTATCCTGTAACGGGTCAAGAACCTCATTAAAGTCCCCCTCGTGAGATATTGGACGTGTTCATGTCTTGTAGTGTTTGTGCAATTCACCTGTAAAAAGACCCATCATCCAATGTGGGTGCATACATATTACACAGCACCATTATTTCTCCCTGAATGTTCATTCGCAGAGCAATCATTCTGCCCTCTTTATCCAAGTTTTTTTTAGGACTTTTATGCAAGCGTTTTTACGTATTAGTATACCAACTCCTCTAGATATTGAACTAAATGATGAACCATACACACTCCCAACCCATCCTTTATAAAGGTTGGCCAGATCCTCTTGTATTAAGTGGGTTTCTTGTATCAAACACACATCTGCCCTCAGATCTTTGAAGTGATTAAAAAGCTTTTTCTTTCTTAACTGATTATTAATGCCATTCACATTCCATGATTCTATATAAAAGTTCTCTCCTGCCCTTGTCACCATCTTCTCTGTCAGTCTCACATTCACCTGGACGTGCACCAGCCCTTGCAACAAAGTATAAACATCCCCAACAAAACACACTCTCTCAAGGAAATGCTAATTAGAAGCTTTAACCTATTCTACCTGTCGAAAAACATTTCAAACGTTCCCATACCCCTGAGTCCCTCTCCCCAACTTGAACACATTGATAAATTACAACCTTAAGATATACAGTGGCAAGTTGTCAACTCCCCCCTCCCCCCAGCCCCCTCATAGGTGTGCAGTTAAATTATTATTCTTCAAAATATCTATCTCCACATTTCATTCCAAGCTTATTTCATTTAGTAATTACCTTCACCTGTCTCATAACTAATATATGTTCTACCGACCTATTATAGTCTCACATCATCTAATATAACCATTCCTCCACAAAGATCTCATTACTCCCAAATAGCAATCTTTGACTATACTTAACATTCTAGCAATGAGTTAACCTAACCACCTAACAGTTGCAGATCAGGCCCTCGCAAGTCAACTCGCCTTCATCGCTCATGATGATCACAACTAATTTTATCTTGCAGCATTTAAGATCTGTACTATAGATTTAAACTTATTTCTCGATATGCATGATGTCCCTAAAAAAACTACTTTTCAAGTCAGACGCATTCATTCACGCATAAATACACAGTGAAGAACATGCCCTACCCTAATTTCATCTCCCAAGCTGATATTTCAGCTCTAGGGCTATTCCCTTGTGATGCAATTGTGCAGCCAATAACTTCTTAATTATTGACTTAATCCTCTTCCCCTTTGAATTATACTTACCAACAACTGATGTCATAAACATGGTACAGCATAGCTCCACTCGGAATTAGTTGTCCAGTTATTACAATGTGGACAGTCCTTTTTCGGTCTCATCTTGATTTTTTCAATTTGAACTCATATGATATTATATACCTAACAAATCTCAATTTAAACATTACTAACTCCACGTTACCACATTGATATTTTTCAAAATAGACGAGAAGTAGATCTGCAATCAGTTTGCTTCAAATACTAGCATTCCAAATTTAGGCCTCCACCATGTTACAATCATACTACAGAGATTAGAGGGTTCATGTCTATAGACTCAAACACATATACCTTTTCCAAACTACCTTTGAGATAGCTCCGATCTTATCGCTCATTGGGATCATCTCAAAGGAGTTTACTTCATGTTGCCACCTGTGCACATATTCCTTGTTAAATCCGATTTTCATATTCCTCATATATAATGCTTCAAAAGTTAAAAAAAAACTAAAAAAAACGGTATTTCTTAAGTACATCATTCCACACTGCAGCCATCCTATAACTAATTATTATTACTGCAGCATAAATCGCTGCTAAGGTGAAGTGCCAACCCAGTTAGTATATCCACTTCGCAGCACAAATCACTTAGAGTTACCACGAGAACACCAACAAGAAGCATCAAGCTGCCTGTTCCCTGCCAGGTGTCATCTGTTTATAACATGGAATGCAGTATATGAGTTCATATTCAATAGCATATCATCATTACCAGAGCAACCTAGCAAGCAGGCTAACCGATTTCAATGTGAATATGATTACCAGTTGGTTATTTGATTAACCCTGACTTCAACAAAAAGGTGATTTGGGCGGCTCTTAAAAAGAAATCCTTTAATGTTGAGCTGATGGCATCCTTCATTTTGAAAACTGCAGCAGTATATCTATAGCTTTTGCCAAATTACCAAAACAGATGTAGCTGCAGCAGCACGGCATACATGTGGGCAGAAGTTCTTGGCCGACTTTACCCAAACAAGTGACAAGCATTTATAAAAGCCTTGCCGGTCTGTTGCATTTAAGCACAGTACATCTGAAAGTACAAATGTAGGTACAGCCAGTAACTTGTTTTAAGCATTTTGTAAGTACTCACTTTTTATTTGCCTAGCTTTTGAGAGCCGGCTATGTTAACGTTGAATTGCTTGATTTGCACCTTATATATAACCGACAGAGGCAATTTTTCATTCTGTGCCTGAGGAGGATCGCAGACTCATCATGTCCCACCCTGCCTGGACACCTTCTTACAGTCACACAACGTGTATTATTCAGTTTCCAATGGGTAGGAGCAAAGATATCTGCATGAAATAAAAAACACTTTGGGATCAAATCTACCCGTGTAAAGCGATGTGCTGTTTTCTTGTTGCGCCAACGCTGCTTCAAAGCACTGGAGAGAAGCACCTGGAACACAGTCATGGTTCTGCTTTTGCCAACACATTCATTATTCAGAGTTACAAGACACATAAGAGAAAGTATTTGAGCCAGTGTAAAACGATTGCGGTGAATGGGCCTCATTACGACCCTTGCGGAAATGGAAAAATGATGGCGGAAATGCAATACCGCCATCGAACACCGCTCGTTGCGATCATGACCCGTCACCGTAAAGTACGATGCCATTAGCGACACCGCAGTGAACGGCAACGCTAACTGCACCAAGTACGCGCACGCGCGCCTTGCAAAACTGGAATCACCGCCATGGCGCAACGGTACGCGAATTCTGACCCTAGCGGACATGTACTGAACGCCATCAAGCACGTCGTAAAGTACCATTCCGCCATGGCGAGAAATACGGCATCGTGAACCAACCGTAAATGGCCCACTGAGTGCCTGTACTCCACTCCCTGGCCACATTGCACAACTCCTGGCAGGCGCAATGTACTCACACTATGCAACCAGTGAAATCTACAATTCACCCATGCATGCCAACGTAGAAAAGCATGCAGGGGCTCAAAGCGCCCCGTGAGTGGGCATCCATGTACGGCATGTCACCATAGCCGTACTGACGCAGCACAGGCATGTGAAGGTACAATACATCAAAATGAAAATCAAGAACACATGACACAAAACAACAGTAGTCCCCCATCGCTTGCCACCAGCGCAAGGCAACATCCAAAACAGCATCCTGAGGGGGATTGCACCAGCCCTGTACTCTTGCCAGTAAACAAACCAACCATCAGCAGAAGCATGTACCACACAAGTTGGCAGAGTGACTGAGCAGCCAGGCTCATCCCAAGAGGGGCCGATGGGAGCTGCAGGGCACAGATGGCATCAATACAGAAGCTATTCCAATGGACATGACCCCAGTCCCCCTCCAACAAACGCACCAAACACAGTCACCTGTGACCAGCCACATTCTGAACATCCCATCATTCCACCAATCGACCTGGCTGACAGGCACCAGTCGGCCAAAAGCCAATCCCCCGCCCCTGAACAGCACATCATGTAAACAGTCACAATGGCAGCCCCTATCCGTGACCATACTGTGCTACGTAGGCAAACGCGGCCAGTACTGTACCACACAACTCAACTCAGAAGGCGGAACACAATGCAGATCATCTCGCAATACATACCGCCACAAAGCGAATATCGCCACATCACCTGCAAAGAACAACGCAACACGACAAATATCGGAATACAATTTAAATGCACATCCAAATGACAAAGGCCCCACAGCAATTTGCAAAATAACACCAAAACAACCATCATCACCGAGGGCTGCATCTGCAATAATTGACCAGCTTCCACTTGTGTGACGCCCTGTACCATCATGGCACACAGGGCCTACATCAACGTTCCAAAAGGCAACATGGAAGCGGCAAGAACCGCAGGTCCGTCCCATGAGGCAGGCACTAGTCGAGCTGAAAGGCCGAAATGTTGCACCTAGCCACCAGTACAGCGTAAGGGCATGTGGCCCATTGGCGATCGTCCCATAAGATCGAAATGGTGCTCCACTGATTCACCCGAAGCTGCAGGAGTCGAGAGTAAAAACCATCTGGAGGAGTGGCGTAGAGATGGCATCTGCAATAGGGCAGGAGATACCTGTCACCCAAAAGAAACACAAATTAACCGATTGCATTACGGGACTCATGATGCATTACAATCTTCATTCAACACACCAAATCCACACCCATATGCATGCTAGCCCACTCCAAAGGAATATACACACCCCTAAATCAGTATCGAATCATAACGAAATCAATCGAGCTAAATACACCATTGGCAACGTCGGTTACTGTGCATGCGTCCGTCAAGATAGAACCCATGACATGGGATTAGTAACGTGCCTAGACACAAGTGTATGAAGGCGCGTCGAGACAGGGAGGATCCGACAAGGGCAGATAGACGTATGTCCCACTATGGCAGCCTTGCATCACATAGCGCAGGGGAAGGGGAGTGATTCAAAAAACCCATGTACATGGCAGACCCTAAACGGAATCATCAGTCCATGCATCCATTCATCATTCCCTCATCCCGCAATGAAAACGCATGAATATTCACTCACATTATATGTGAAACTTCCATCGCGTCTGTGCGTAATGCAGTCCGCAAAAACCACTGTGCCCCTGGCCGGATCTGTAGTGTTGTGAAGCAAGATGGATTTGGGAACGTCCTGCCTTATCGTCCACTACGCTATTGCGCATCCCATTCAATTCATATCATTCATTGCCTGCTCGTTATGGGCCATGTCCCAAGGACATTCTACAATAGAACGTTACATTTCCAGCCAGACCTGTGGGCGTATCCTCGCCGCTACTTCAAAACCAAAAATGCTGGCCTTCGAATTCCTCACTTGCAACATTACGTCGAAAAGGCTTCTGTGAACGCTTGCATTCACAATTACATCAATGTAGTGCGGCTGTGTGTCATGATGCTAACTGGCTGCAATCACAAATGGGACGCCACGCCCGTCGGTGAAGTACGTTACTGTGCTGCATGAGGGTCGGCCATCGATCGAGCCCTACATACCACTGACTCTTCACAGGTATGTAAGCGGCTGCAATCATAGCATGTGTAACAATGGGAGCATACCATGAAAATCAGTCAAAGTACATCACACTGCCATCGGGATTTGATACATGATTCCAATCCCAAGATGCCATGCGGCCAAATGCAGCCTTACGTGCGGGACGTGCTCGGCCAGAAGGGATAGCATCTGCCACAGAATCATTCAATCAGCACAGGTGGAGGCCATACAGGCCGACAGCACATATATAGCAGACCCAAACCCCTCCCACAACCACTCCCACTCCAAAATGCTACCGGCAGGACTAGCGATGTTGGGCCTGGGGGACCAGATAGCACTGCAAGTGCTACAACTACAAGAAGACGACGAACAACAACAGGTACAACAACCGGGCGCACAGGGGAGACGGAGGAGAAGGAGGAGGAGGAGGGCAAGGCAGGGTCAGCAAGGCCCACAAGCACTGCCACTACCACCACGCAGGCGGCCCGCAATCCCACGCCTCCGAGCCGATCCGTTCAACCTCACTGCTGAGCAGATCCACACCCTCTACCGTTTGGACCGGGACACCATAATCGCCATTGTGGACATGACACATGCTGACCTCGTGAGCATGATAGATAGCCCAACCGCCATCCCACCCCTACTGAAGGTGGTGTCTGCACTCCACTTCCTGGCCACAGGCACCTACCAGCACACAGTGGGACAGTTGCATGGCATTTCACAGCCACTGTTCTCACGGACACTCTTCCAAGTGCACGATGCCCTCCTGAAGCACGCCGACGACCACATCACACTACCACGCACGTACCAGGAGATTACCAACGCAAAAGTGGGATTCCATGCACTTGGCGGCATCCCGGGTTGCATTGGTGCCATCGACTGCACCCATGTTGAATTGGTTGTCCCACATGCCATGGAGGTCCAGTACCGCAACCGGAAACAATTTCATTCAATCAATGTGCAAATGGTGTGTGACTCCAACAAGATATTTACGCATTGTTGTGCCAGATTTCCAGGATCTACCCATGATTCTATGGTCCTGAGGAACACAAGAATACCACGCTACATGGAGCGACACGCAGGGCACAGATCCTGGCTACTCGGTGAGTCTCATTCCATGCATGACATCGTGGCCCATTTGATGCGTCAATGACCTTGCAGGAGGGGGGGGGGGCTACTTAGCACTATCATTCCACTGACACCCTTTATTCGTCTCATACAGGTGATGCCGGGTATCCACTGAAGAGATGGCTCCTTACACCAATCCGGAACCCACAGAACGAGCATGAGGAGGACTACAACCATGCCCACTCACGTACCCGTGTGGTCATTGAACAGGCATTCGGCCTACTGAAGGCTCGTTTCCGCAGCCTCAGCAGGTCTGGCGGGGCACTCATGTACAGCCATGAGAAGGTTTCTAAGATGGTCATGGCATGTGTCATGCTGCACAACATGTGCATACGTAGGAATGTGCCCATGCCCCCTGACGCTGTACTGCATGCACCTGAAGATGATGATGATGATGAGGGTGGGGATGTGGAGGCACCTCAAGGAGTCCATGAGGCACAGGATGCACGTGCAATCCGACAGAGCATCATAGATGCATGCTTCTAGCAACCACGCATGGTGCCTATTACACGGAAAGGGGACCTGTGGCACTGTGTGTGTGTAGTACAGGCACATTGTGGACTGTACGCCTATGAAGGCCTCGTACGCAAATATCAATGTCCACACATGTCATTGGATGATTATGAGATGCTGTATTGTTAATGTGATTTGATTTATACACCCTATGGACCCGCCACCCAGTGAAGCCCAACACACCCCCTCCACCCTACTACCTCCCCCCCCAACACCAGTGTCCAAATATGCATGCTGTCCGTGGTTGGACGCTATTGCAAGCCCCCTCTACGGGTATCAGGGGCACCCCTGCCCGTGGAGCGCAGGTTCCTGCCAGATCTGCGTTGGGGGCTGCCCTGGACGGAACTTGCCACGGATGATGTCTCTGCCTGCTCGCGTCCATGCATGTCTCTGAGGGTTTGTGAGAGCTCCGAGAGCACACGGCGCACAGCAGCAAGTTCAGCACAAACGTCTTTGGACGTCGCATGCAGTTCCCCCCTCAGGCTCTCGGTGCTTTTCTCCATTTGTGCTCTCAGGCTCTCGGTGCTTTTCTCCATTTGTGCTCTCAGGCTCTCGGTGCTTCTCTCCATTTCTCCCCTGAGGCTCTCACTACTTTTCTCTATTTGTGCCCTGAGTGTCTCGGTGGATGTTTCCATGGCTGCCCTGGAACCCCCGCATTCATTTGCATGGTCCTTGAGTAGCGTGGACACTTCCTGCTGTTGCTCGATCAGCAGGTCGAGGGACTGTTGCCTCTGCTGGGCCATGGACATTTGCGGTGGTGTGACAGGGGGGCTGCTCAACACATGTTGCCTTGGCACAGGACTTGTGGGGGTTGGCCAGTCGTCGTCTTCAGGGTGCCCCTGCGTGGTTTCGTCATGGTGTAGGGGATGGAACATGCAGGGGGATTGGGAAAGGTCATGGATGGTACCTACGTCGCCAGCACTGTTTTCCGTGTCGGAGCATGCTGGCATGACAGCTGTGTCACCTATGGTGCTGCTACCACCAGAGGCAGTGCCATCAGATACGTTCTTTGGGGGGACCTGTGGTGCTGGGGTTGTGGACTTGCTGGCTGCTGGGGTGCCTGTTGCAGTCCCCTCCAGTGTGCTGCCACTTGATTCCTGCTGCTGCCGTGTCTTGATCCTTGCACCTGAGGTGGAGGCTCTTGGGACGTTGGTCCTGGCCCTCTTTGCAGGCGTGCTGGTAGGGGTGTCCTGCAGCTCGTCGTTGGTATCGGACCCTGTGGTGGAGTAAAGAGGGGCGAGCGTTAGTTATGGGTCTGTCGGATTTGGAATGGCAACGTATCAAATGCATTGGGGTGGTACATGAGGCTGATTTGGGACTGGGCCTTGGAGGTGGTCTCATTTTCGTGTGGATTGAGGATGCATTCATTTGGCTGCCTGCAGTTAGGGGGTGCATGCTGCACATGTAGGGGTTGTTTATGGCATCTTGATTGATTTGTTTATTCATTCTGACTTTTAGAGGGCGCTGTCAGGGCAAAGTATGTATTGCACTATGGGGTCACATGGTACTGCACATGTTCGTGGTTTGTGGATTTCGCATTGTTTCTCTTGGCCAACCTACCTGATTCTCCGGATGTCGGCACTCCTTTCTCCATCCCTCCGACTCCCTCTATGCTCTCCATTCCTATGGTGGAGGCGCAGATATCCTCCCAGGGGGTCAACTTGATGGGCGACTCTGAACCCCCCCCGGTAGCTGTGGCGATGTTCCTGTTCGCAGAAAGTATGCTGCGTACGCGGATCCGCAGGTCGTCCCACCGCTTGCGACATTGCTGTGGCGTGCGGGGTGTTGTCCCCACCGCACTTACGCGCTGTGCCACCAGGGCCCATATGGCCTTCTTGTTGGCAAGGGCCGTCCTGGTCATTTGACTGGAGAAGACGACGGCGGCATTTTCCTGGAGGGTCTCGGTGAGCACGGTCAGTTCCTCTCGGGAGAAGTGTACCTGCCGCTTGCGGTCACACGCTTTCTTGGCTACCTTTCCCATATTTATTTTTTTAACTGGGGTTGCTAACGGGTTGGGATGTGTGTCAGGGTCGGATTTTTAATGGTTGTGTTGGGATTCGGTTTTTATAGTTGTGCGGCGTGCTGTTTCCCGTTCCGGCCACATGCTTTTACTTCCGTTTCCGTATATTTACGGTGGCCGTAATTTGCGGTGCCCGCTCGTTACGGTGACCGCTCATTACGGTGACCGCTAAGATGGGTGGCGGTATTGCACCTGGTGCAGCGTACGGCGGCGGTAAGGGCCGTTTTGGGGTCATTTCCGCCATCGCAGCCTTTCGGATTCCGCCATGGCGTAATGCTCGTGCCCGATGGGTCGTGATTAGCCGCACTTTGCTCCTTCGTGCAATGGCGGAAACGCTATTTACGCTGTTGCGGTCCGGTCAGTCACTTTCCGCCAGGGTCGTAATGAGGCCCAATGTGTTAAGCGTGATTAAATTGCACAGGGAATGGTTAACACGAGTGCGGTGACCAGCGGTTAGCAGATCTGAAGCATCTAGCAGTTAAGAATCTGTGGAAGAGCAGAGATAAAGCAGCTGGAACATTTTAGGAGAATGGGGTTGTGGTGGGACCTAGGACTGGACTGCACAGGTTGAAAGGCCTTTTCAGGTGATAGGTGTGAGGCACTCGTGGGGATTTTGAGCAGGTGTAACAAACAGGTAAAATACATGACTGTCATTACAGGATTGACACAGACACACAAGCAGGGCTCCAAGACCATATGGGAAACTTTGCCAAAAAGGGACAAAGTATTAAACAAAACAAAAGAAAATGTTTATGTTCTGTCTAAATATAACTGCTGCAAAATAGGGATAATGTCATGAGCGAACCATGAATCCCCACTATAAGGTAATATGGCAAGTCAGACTTGGTCTTGTGGGGAGTAGTGCAAACTTGTATAACAGTTGCCCGTCACTTCTTATTACTGGATTTAAATGATCTATGTTACGTCCTTCATTTCTCCCCATCTCTCACCTTCTCCGTCGAGGCTTGTATTTAGATTGCTTTCGGACTACATACCATTGTCCAGTAATTAACGGCTCATCCCCCTGAAGGATCTCCTTTCGCCGTTTCATCTCTGCACCTTCTTATTAGACCTTCATCCGTCTTCATTGTTTTCTGCGCTCAGGGCAGGGCAGACATGTCAGAAACGCTCCCACACTCCAGCAAGTTTCCAGATTCGTTCATAAGGCACATTACGTTTGTGATCCTCATTGGCTCCATTTTTGACATCAGCCAATGAGTAACACACGTATGCAGAACAGTGCAAGGTCCTTTACTTTGCTCTCTGCTCATCGCCGCTCTCTGTCCCAACTTTCAGTGCTACGCGGATGATACATAGCTCATTTTCAGGCTACCCTCGGCCTCTTCTTCCCCTTCCCTCATCTCTGACTGTCTTTATGCTATCCAGGAATGGTGTGCCGCCAAGGACCTCTGCCTTAATGCCAGTAAGACTGAGATTCTACTTATCGGCACACCCACTGCCTCCTTCCCTGCAGCTCTCTGGCCGGCCTCCCTTGGCCCTCTTCCTGCTCCTACCTGCAAAGCAAAAAACCTTGGGATCACCTTCGACTCCACACTCTCTTTCTCTCCTCATATATCTGACATCTCTAAGAAGTCACACTACCAGCTACACCTTCTCAGAGGTATCCTTCCTTTCCTCTCCTTCCCCCAGAAGCTCACTGTCTCCAGAGCCCTGGTTCTCTCGAAGCTGGACTACTGTAACAGCCTCTATCTAAATCTTCCTGCCTCTACTCTCCGCCCTTTGCAACTCAACCAGAACAGGTCTGCAAGACTTGTCCTTGGCCTCAAGCCCAGGGACCGTATCTCTCCAGGACTGGAATCACTACACTGGCTCCCAGTGGCTGCGAGGATTAAGTTCAAAACCCTCTTCATTGTCCACAAGGCTTTCTGGGTCCTTGGGCCAAAATACCTTCAACTCTCTCTTCCTAAATATCTTCCTTCTCGAGCTCTTCGCTCATCCGCCTCCAACCACCTCAGGGTCAGCCGCTTCTCCAAGCAACGAGCTGGGGGTAGATCTCTGTCTGCAGCAGGGGCATCCCTCTGGAACAGCCTTCCTGCCTCCCTGAAACTTGAGGAGAACCATCTCCGGTTCCGGAAGCACCTCAAAACCTTCCTCTTTGCCTCCGCTTTCTCTCCCTCTCTCCCCTGCTAAAACCACTGAACCTGCACTGAATCTGCAACTGGGCCACTCACCGATCTCGGTCCTTGGCCCAGCCACTCTTCCCTGCACTGCCTTCCTACACTACGGGACTGTCTCTGTATCCTACAGCCCCTTCTCCCGGGACTTACCTTGCACTTGCCACCAGCTGGCCCTATTATTTATCTTGTATTTTACTAACCATGTACTACACTTTCCTTGCACTTGCCACCAGCTGGCCCTATTATTTATCTTGTATTCTACTAACCATGTACTGCACTTTCCCCTCTCCCCTTCCCCTTGCACTTTTCCCAGCCCCCTCTACCCTTGCACTTGCGCAATCTGAATGACACCTGGCCTAGTAGGATCGTTGTCTGTCTCCCCTTGTTTCCCCCCCCACCTTGTCGCGCCTTGAAACACTTGTGTACAGGCGCGTTACAAATGCCATATCATATCATATCTCTCTGCATTATCGTAAACTCGGAACGTGCGGATCCCAGACATAAATAAACATAACCGTTTAACTGCTGCAGCAATAAATCGCCATTTTGTGAGTAAAAAAGGCAATGATTATTGTTGAAAACTGATGATTCTTCTCATTGCAAGACAAATAATTGATAATAACTTAAACCAGTATGGTAGGTGTAAGCACAAAACACACCAGTGATATCAGGGGAAAGGGTACAAGCCGGATACATTAACTATTCCATATTTGACTCAGAGGTGAAATCTTCACTTGCAGTCTCCAACCATTGCAGTGCCTCTTTAACTTCAGAGGTCGATTTTTCTCCATCTGGAAGACATATTGTCAACATTCAGGCTATATTCAAATATGTTTTGATCCCTCTTTCTCTTGCCAAATCTTTAGCTGCCTTGAATGACTTTCTTTTCATTAAAATCTCCTTAGGGTAATACGGATAAATAAATATTGGCTTCCCTTTAAAGCTAGCCTTTCCTCTGGATCTTGCAGCTTGCCCTTACATTGATGAAAGCTATTCCAATTTGGCTGCCTCTGATAGCAGATGTTTTTCCAACTCTATAGGCAAAGTCTATGTCATTGCTTGTAGTTTCATCCCCAAATCAATCTTTGAAGATCTCGAGCACAAAGGACAATATATTGCCAGATTCAGCATTTTCATCCACTCCTACCAGCCTCAAGTTTCTTCCACGCAGTCTCAAATCTAGTTCCAGAGACTCTTCTTTTTCCCTTTAGAGCTCTTTTATGCGGTTAATATTAGCTCTACAACTTCTAGAACTCTGAGTTCTCAGGGATGTAGACCCCACTTTCAGATCAGTTACATGGCAGTCCAGAAGAGACACTTTCAAGTATGATCAGCCAGGGATGTCTTGACTTCGACAACATCTCGAGCCACTTTCAGTAGTAGAGTATAGATGTCCTGTGAGTTAGGAACTTCAGCCATCTCTGAAATCTGCTTTGGTTTCTTTGGGACTGTATTATCTGCCACCTCAATCTTCTTTTTAGTGTTCATTATCCTTCAATTCTATATATTTATAGGAGAGGGCCTAGGAGCTGCAGGATTAAGCTGCTGCTTTAGTGATCAGCATTCTGGAATCTCTCTGAATGTTTTATTTAGACCATTTGTCCAGGGCAGGGCCTCCTGGAAGACATCTGTTTTAACAGATCAAGGGGTAATCTCTTCCTGCATAATGTCCCACACTGCCACACCCCATCTTCATTTTGTAATGAACATTTAAGTGATATATTGGGAGCAAGGAAACGCTTGCTTGAACCGAGCCCAACTGTACACTTTTGCTGGAATATGTTAAAGCCAGCATTATTCTGAAGGCTTACAAGCTAAGAATTTTCATACGTACTCAGTAGCTATAACATCACTGCACCCAAAAGTAATCTGTGCTATTTATGTGTTGAGTATTTTCTAGGACTAAATTTAACATAGACTGCTGCACTCAACTCACTACAGATACATTCTCCATAGAACGGGACTAAAAGGATGAAAACAAAACACACATGCATAATGGTTTGTGTGCGCTATACTTATTAATGTAACCTTTTTCTAATGAATACATGTGTTGGTATTTTATCTATAACAAATAAATTCCACCCTTTATATATGCAATGTCATTGTACATTTCCAACAGATATTGTGTATCCCTAGGTCACAAAACTATTGAAAAATTGACTAAATGTGTTTTGCAAATATTGTTCTCATCTCACATATCTAGAAAAAATTGCATGCTTCTTCATGGCTATTCCATAATGTACATGTAAAAACGTGTGCAACAATGAAGAGAAATAACACAAGATAAAGGGAAAAATTAAAAAAGAAAAAGAAAATAAGAACCATAATTTTCTTCAACCCTGTTACATCAATAGTTTTAGAAGTGTTTAATACATTTACCTTATGCTTATTATAAATAGTATGTCTAGTTGAGATGACATTCTATGAATCAGTAGTCTTTCTATGTCATTGGTGAGGGGGATCAGCAATGTGTTTTTTTAATGTATGTATTTATGTATTTATATGTAAAGGTCCTATATGTAAATATGTGTTAGGAAAAAAAAAACTAAACCTAATTTACTATCTTAGATACAAATATGTTTTTTTAATTTCTCAATTTTTTCAATTCCTCTTTCATCTGATCATTGCAGTGGATTAAGTTCTAAATACATGAGAAAAATAGGAAAAAGGATTAATCAATTTTTTATAATGCCAGGCAGTTTCCTCATAAGTATTCTTCAAGCCAGAAACAAAGTATATTTGTCTTGCTTTATTATACTTAAGGCAAGTTTTCTACTGCAATATTATGAAGTGTTACTGTTCTCTTTTATCTATAAATAAAATAATATCTCTGTTCTCTTTTATCTATAAAATAATAATAAATATAAATAAAATAATATCTTTTATAATAAATAAACAAATATTAAAATGTTTACAATATTTCTCAATCCCAAAAATATTCTCTCTAATATTAAACAAAAAACCTTTGGCATCAACTGAAAAATACAAATTCAATTATTTGTGTAAACTGCATGTCAATGCATTCCCGTACTAGATTCACCATGGTGCATTCAAATGAAAATGACTCCGTAGTCATCAAAAATATACAAGATGGGCTATGAGCACGAACAGTCTGTAGATCATGATGCAGAGCACCAGGTTGAAATTTAGAACTACGTGTTCTGAAAGGGAACAAGGCCTGATTCAGAAAAGCTTTTTACAATCATGCAAACCCAATGAAAACGCTTTATTGAATGTTAAACATCTTGATTTGCTATTATGGAAATGTTATAAAAGCTATTCTTGTTACAAAACTAGCCTAAGTACCTGGCTTGGCCCAGGATGTCCCTTCTCAGATTTTTAAATCTCTGATCAGTAAATCTCACTTCAGTTTCTTCAGCAGTTTAATTTGTTCATTTTTTAACAGCACAGATTCTCAGATCAGTAAGTCTCCCTTGAGTTTCTTCAGAAATGTTGTTCCTTGTTTGTTCAGCAGCACTAATTCTCTTCACAGCAATTCGTGTTTCAGTTTCTCCAGCAGTTTGTTACTTTGTTTTTAGCAGCACAAATTCTCTGATTAGTAAGTCTTGCTTCAGGTTCTTGAGCACTTTCATTGTTCTGTCTGAAATCATGTTGAATTCTAAGAGCTTCATGGTCTTGAGATCTTCCTTTTTCAGAACGTTGATTATGTTTCAGCTTTCAATGTTTTGTTTTGATTCAGGGGGATTAAATACTGGTCACGTTTGTGCGGCATTTCTGTAAAAATATATTTGTGGGATTAACATATTCATTTAAAGAATGAAGTATTTTTGTTAAACATGGAACCTGATTCAAATCAACTGATTCAACTATGTCATCTTCAAATTGTAGCAAAATTCCATTTGATGTCATGAGGGTGAAGTACCTGTCCTTTACAATAGAAATGAATCATGCATTGGTCATGTTTCAGCTTTGATTTGCGATGATGACAACTTTCTACAAATGACCTGTAGATGGCAGCACAAAATGAAATGCCAAAAAACAAATCCGAAAACCCAAAAGATGAAGTATCTTGGGAACGGGATGACCTATCGAGCCAGAAATAGTGGTATTCATTTGGCAATGAAATAAAGAATAATCCATGCACAATTCATGACACCAGACCTCATGGTTTATGAGGAGTTGCGTCCCTAAGAAAGTCACATACACACCCACAAACCCACAAACGCACATGACTTTGTTTTATATATATATATATATATATATATATATAGATTTACATATACAAATATTAGAAGGGTCTTCCTTTTCCTAGACTCATGTTACTTGAAGCTGTGACTTGTTCAGTTTCATACTAGTGCCATGTTTTTAGTAACGTGTAATCATTCCATACCTTGGTATATGTTATTCTTGTTCTCATAATATTCCTCCTGTCCAATAGAAATTATACATTCCACGATAATACATGTAAAAACTGTACTAATGTACCAATTATATTTTTCTGGCTGCAACTAGAGTAATGAGTAAATGTATCATTCAAAGAATACCACTTCAAGATTATCATATTTTATGAGAAACAATTTAGTGTAGTGAAATTCTAAAATATAAGATCGTATATGCCTCTTTTGCTAACACACAAAAAAAGGAGTAAGACATCTTAGCTATCTTTGAATCGAGATGTGGAGCTCACTCACACGATTACTACACCCAGAAACGAACCTCCTAAAACACAGGGCAGCCATTAAGAACTCACTTTGCAAGACCTAGCCATTCAAGCTGCCTTGTCATGCTCATCAACTTGTTGAACCATACCATTCTAAATAGTGGCTTGAAGCATGCAGTACGTGTGAAAATAAATGAGTACATAGATGGCCATTTCATTGTTTGCAGACACCTTTAGACATGAAGATTCTTTTTTGAATGTGTAGAGTCTCTTTTAATGTGCTAGTGTTTCCATGGAGTCAGTGCTAAGAGGCAACTTTGATTTCCCATAGAGCCAAACACATGCACCTTACCTTTTGAGAGAGTACAGTGTCAAACAAATACTCTGATAGGCAAAGGAACTAAGAAACGTATATGTAGACTGCTTCTTAGCTGGCATTCCACTATTTCACAGCTCCTTTTAGGAATGCTGACACACCCTCTCCAAATGAGATATAAAAAAGGTGGTGTCATCTAACTGCTCAGTTCCTTGCTTGTTGCTGACACAGACCCTGCAGGTTTCTACACAGCTGTGACTGTTATTGCTTCTATGTGCAGTTACCCATTTTCAAATTTAAATGTTTGTACTGGCACACTTCTGTTACTTAATTATGCCAGGCCGATTGTTAGGGCCTATGCCACAAAATTATATTTCACTAGAGCTTTTTTTTATAAAGCATAGTGAGCTGTGTTTGCCTTTAGGATAACTCCATGTGTAAAGAGTTCACTGTAGAAATGTGTGAGGGTCCTGCATGTCAGAGGTTTGACTGCTGCTGGGGATGACTCAGACTGTCATCAGCTTGATGTTAAATAACTAAGTAATGATACATCTGGTTATAACAACACCTAATTTGCAGAATGTCAGCAAACACAGATCGTACACACTCTATACTGTTTCTAATATTTTACTGCTGATACAAAATTAATTACAGGCACTTCTTAATAGCATGATACACTTTATACTGCATATCCTACACATTTACTACAGCTAAAATACGCCAGAATATGTATAGTACTCCTTTTGGTATCCAAACATGGTTGTATCATGTATTTCAAATGTTGTAGATAATATTCGGTCAGTTCCATAGAATAAAAAATACATCTTGACAATGCAAAAACATTAAAAATTCACCATCACCTATTATTCACAAAACCCAGACACGAGCATGTCACTTCCACCTATGCTAAAGCCAAAACTGTTGGCTTAGTATCCTTTACCATTCCACTGCACAGAGCAACTCCCCCTGCATTTGCTTGGGACATATTTATTACCTCTCAAACTTGTTTCATGACCCTTAAAAGACCCACTTCTGTGGCATGATTCCTTATCCCAAATGAAGTTAATGTGACAACAAATAAGATAATTGTTGACGCCTTAAGACATTAATAATATTCTGCTATTGTTAAAAATATCTTTGTTAGGGTGACAACAAAGAAGATAATAAAATGCCAAACAAAGCTAGCAACAAATGCCAAGTGTCACGCTTACCTCTGGTGCCCTGCAGGAGTGCCTGGTCCTGTCTGTAACGATGCGTAGCACCTTCACTGGCTGCTTTCACCCTGATGCTCGCCCCAGCCACTCCTTCGCCCACTGGTCGACTGGGTATTAACTCCCAGGACCCCGTGAGGTTGGGAGGGACCTGGGTGGTTTCAGGACTTTTGGGCTGTATCGTTCTGGGGGACAGGGTGACCTACAGGTAAGTACAGCGTAAGTATAAGCGCAGTACCTTATCTTGTGCCCCTCCCCTTCAGACCCTGGGTTGGCTGGCGCGAAGCGAGAGCTGCTCACCGTAATGTTTGCAACGACAGTCGTGGTCCTCACGTCCATATCGTCCTCCAGTTACTTCACTAAAGGTGCGTGATCCATGCCGGCTGTGACACACAGGATACAATGGTGAAAAAGGTACGTTTTCACAATGTCTTTGTCCTTCTTCTTCACAGGAGCTCAGCTACTGAAGGCCGACACCGCAATGAGATGCTGATGGAACAGAGCTGGACTTAAAGCGCAGGTGAGCACACTAGGCACTGGGATGGGCGGTGGTTGAAGAACGGAATGGAATCTCTCAGACTGTTGCTTTGCTTTTCAGGTCCTTGGATGCTGCCAACAGTGGGAGAAACTATGAGCAGGTGATGAAGTACCAATGTCCTAGAGGAGCAGGCAATGAAGAACCAATGTCCAAGATGAGAAGGCGATGAAAAACTAATGTCCAAGATGAGCAGCCCCACCGGACGACTCCGGGTGCTGTTCGCGAAAAAATAAAAATGAACACAGAGACACAGCCTTTCGACGGCTTCCCATTCATGTAACGTCATTTGTAGATGCACTGTGAGCAGGAGCAGTAAGCGAGAAACTGTTCTTACAAACAGCAGAAGAAACGCTAAGCACAGGGTGCGGTCCGGGGTGTGGTTTTATAGCCTTGGGCCACGCCCTGTCAGAGTTAGACTGTCAGGGGCATTGGTTCCTCGCATGTGCTTGGCACTCCTTTTCACGTGCTGGGCATTCCCTCTCTCTTGGTAGGTGCGCTGGTGCAGATTGCGGCCTTGCTCCATGCCACCTGCTTACGCCAGCCAGCATACTTGTCCACCACCTCCCTACTCTATCTCGCGGGAATACCCTTCTCCCTTGGGTCCGCCCATGCTGGTTCCATATGGGATCGTGACAACAAGGCCAGAAAGTAGAGAGAACAGATCAAACAGATCAAACACCATCTTCCCTTCCGCATTCAACATAATAATATATTGTGATATAGTCAAGCTGGCAGCAAAAAGAAGCATATTTAGAAACGAAAGAAACATTGTTGTCTATTTTCTACTATAAAGTCAGTCAATATTTTAGCATTTGTTTGAATTGCACAAAGTTGCTTGATGATTATTAGACATTATCCACTTAAGAAAACACGTTCTACTTCAAACTTTACCATCTGTCAGTCAGCCTTCCCTTCTAGGCAGGAGTGGATATTAAATGATTTAATGCATGGCCTGTACGTACTGCATTTCCTTCCTAAAGCTACAACCCAAAAGAAGAACACAAATAAACGATAAATGATTCCCTGGTAAATGCAGCACGACATACTTCTTCATGCATGCTTGGCTTGATTTCAAATTAGTAGTACTATATATTTATTATGAAACGATACTGTAAGCAAGGAGGCCTAGTATATCATTTCACTGTAATGAAAACACATATTTCACTCATTGGGAGTGTCATACGTGTAGTCCCAATGATGTAGTGCACGTACATCAATCACACCTCATCGAGCCGAATTCATGTATTGCTATTTTAAGAGTAATGTGGCTGTTGGTGATGTGTCACACCCGAATTTCCTGAATTAACTTTGCAGGTGCCTGATGGCTAGACCACCCTGTCTAATTAACATGGGAATTGATTACTGCCTCGGGTGTTAAGTGACTTTTTCAAAAGAGAGAGAGTTGGCCTGTTAGTGTTATCATTAGAGAACAGCAGAAACATGCATATAAGATGAACTATTTTATGCAGCATTTTATCCAAATATGTGAAACACATAAAACTACATAGAACACTTTAAGCCTGATTTACAAAGCCTTTTTCAATGGGGGTTTCAAAAATGCTTTTGTAAACGCCTGTCTTTGTACAACCATCCAGCACCCTTGCGAAACTGCAAACTGTCTCGTGCAACACAAGCCAGCACCCTGGCGAAATCGTGCACCGTCCCCCACAATGCAAGCCAGCACCCTGGCAAAACTGTTGACCGTCACCGTAACTGAAAGCAGCGCCCTGGCGAAACTGCAGACCGTCCCCGTAACTAAGAACAACACCCCAGCAAAACTGAGAACCGTCCCCTGCTACATAAGCCAGCACTCCAGAGAAACTGCAGACCATCCCCTGTAACTGAAAGCAACACCCTGGCGAAACTGCAGACTATCACCCCTGGTTCAAGGAATCTAAACTGTGTGCCTACATTCCTAAGTCTTAGCAGCCCCTCAAGTACTCCCACATCCCACAACCCCCACTCACCTCTGTCCACTACCCCAGGCTGCCCCCTCAAGTCCTCACACCTCCCACCACCCCACTCATCTCTGCCCACTTCCACGAGCTGCCCCCTCAAGTAATCACAGCACCCCTACCCATCTCTGCTCACTACCCCTGGGTTGCCCCATCAAGTCGTCACACCTCTCACCACCCACACTCATCTATGTCCACTACTCTGGGCTGTCGTCTTGAGTCCTCACACCCCACACCATCCCCACTCATGTACACCCACTACCCCGGGCCGCCCCTCAAGTCCTCACACTCCCCACCACCCCCACACATCTCTGCCCACTACTGTGGGAAGCCCTCTCAAGTTATCACACCTCCCACCACCCCCACTCACCTGTGCCCACTAGCCCGAGCTGCCCCCTCAAGTCCTCACACCTCCCACCACTCCCACTCACCTATGCCCACTTGCCTTGGCTGCCCCTCAAGTTGACACACCTCTCACCACCCCCACTCACTTTCACCCACTACCCCAGGGTGCACTCTCAAGTCCTCACACATACCACCACCCACACTCACCTCCGCCCACTACCCCAAGCTGCCCCTAAAGTCCTCACAACTTCCACCAACACCACTCACCATAGCCCACTACCCTGCCACCCCCACTCATCTCCGTCTATGGCCCTGGGTAACCCCCTCAAGTCCTCACACACCCTCCACCCTCACACATCTTCACCCACTTGCTCTGACTGTACTCTCAATTCCTCACACATCCCAACAGCCTCACTCACCTCTGCCCACTACTCCTGGCCGCTCCCTCAAATCCTCACAACTCCCACCACCCCAACCCACCTCTGCCCACTACTCAGGGCTGTACTCTCAATTCCTCAATTCCTCACACATCCCAACAGCCTCACTCACCTCTGCCCACTACTCCAGGGCGCTCCCTCAAATCCTCACAACTCTCACCACCCCCACCCACCTCTGCCCATTACCCAGGGCTGCCCCCTCAAGTCCTCACACCTCCTACAACCCCCACTCAGCTCCACACACTACCACATGCAGCTCCTGCTAGCTTGCTCCCCAACCAGTCCAATGTGTAGTAACATCCCTATTTGACTCACTGGCCTGGCTCGACCATGATATACACCTGCCACATATCCTCCTCCAACATGAACAACTGGGAGTGCTGCAGTTGAATCTGGGACCCCAACTTCCCCCATTACTTATTGGTAGACCATATGCAGCTGCATGTCAACTGGACACCATACTGTTAGACAAGATACACTTGGACAAATCCATGTACACGTGAGATACCAATTAAATGTAATGCAATGTGGTATTTGATTAAAAATGTGTGTGTGCATTTTATCCTGTACATAGGTAGGTAGGGGTTGCAAAGTACCTGCTAGCTACCCAAGTAGAACATGCTTGTGGCAGGGGGATGCAGAGTTTCTCAGAGAGTGTGTGAGTCAAGGAAATTGATCAAGTGTTCAGCTAGACTAAAGACTCAATCATGGGACACAGCTGCATTCCGGTGGCAGACGTGATGGATGATATGACAGCAGGTAATAGCTAATTGCAGGTGTGTGTGGGTGGGTTGCTGTACATTGGGAGGGGCACATCAATCTACCATTGAGTGCATAACTGAGTGTACCCATTCTTCCACAGTGAGGCCACATCATACGTCAACACCCACACTGCCAACTAACCACAACAGTGAATGATCATGGGCACATACTCGTTGACAAGCAAGTGCCAAAGGAACAACTGAACATCAGTGGAGCACAAAGGAAATCAATGTACAATAAACTCCACCACCAGTAGAGAATGTGCAGCAGCGAATTAGATAACACTATGTACAAAGCACAATGGAAGCATGTGGAACATGTGGCATTACCCAAGAACAGGGGAGCATCTAGCCCCAATGAGACACTACAAACACTGTCATGAGACATCTCACACATCACCATTACACAGACACCAAAAGATTTCACTCTGACAACAACAACACAATGACACCAAACACACAATGCCCTTGAACACAGAATGGAATCTGATAATCATCCGGTGGACTCACTCCTACATGTCAAACCCATGTGCACACCACCCCAAGCAAACATCACAGTAACAACTTGACACACACTTTGAAGCCCCAATCCATATGACTGACACTGAACATATGCACTGAGAGAACATAAAAAAATAAATGTGCACACAGACAAAGAGACTGCAAGAAGCATGGAATTAACAGAATTACAACTTGTATTCAAAAATAACTATTTACAGTCAAATGATGGGAAGGGTAAATTTGTCAGGGATAAACACTAAACAACGTCCAAAATAAAACCTATTCTTATGTAACAATATACATTGGCAGTGGGCTACATGTCTTCAATGTCTGCCAAGGCCTCGACCAGGACCGAGTCACATGCAAAATCCTCTGCCTGTAGGCGGTGCTCTGTTCTTGCATGGAGGGCTTGCAGGAAGGCCCCCACCTGCCTCTTTGACAACTCTGCCAACCTGCAAGCACCCCGCAGGATGGCAACCCACCGCCTTGCCTGCCTCTCTGCCACCTCAGCCCTGTCCACCAAGATTGGTGTGCCACCAATGATCTTTGTCTGAATGCCAGCAAGATGGAGATCCTCCTCATCTCACCTTCACCATCCTTTCCCCTCATTCTCTGGCCGGCCTCCCTTGGCCCTCCTCCTACCCCCACCTGCGAGGCTAAGAACCTCAGGGTCATCTTTCACTCCACACGTTCCTTTTCTGCCCACATCTCTGAGGTCTCTAAAAAGTCAAATTTCCGATTGCACCTCTTCAGAGGTACTCTGCCTTTCCTCTCCTTCCGGCAGAAGCCCATGGTATCCCAAGCTCTGGTTCTCTCTAGCTTGGACTATTGTAACAGCCTCTTTCGAAATCTACCTGCCTCTACTCTCTGCCCTCTGCAACTAATCCAAAACTGGACTGTGAGACTTGTCCTTGGCCTCAAGCCCTGGGATCGTATCTCTCCAGCTCTGAAATCTCTCCACTGGCTCTCAGTGGATGCAAGGATTACATTTAAAACCCTCTGCATTGTCCACAAGGCTTTCTGGGGCCTGGGTCCAAAATAACTTCAGCGATCCCTCTGCAAATACCACCCCTCTCGAGCTCTTTGCTCCTCTACCTCCAACTCCCTCAGGGTCAGTCGTTTTTCTAAGAAACGAGCTGGGGGTAGATCTCTGTCTTCGGCTGGGGCCTCCATCTGAAACAGCATCCCTGCCACTCTAAAACTTGAGGAGAACCATCTCTGGTTCCGGAAGCACCTCAAGACCTTCCTCTTTTCTTCTGCCCTCGCTCCCCCTCTCCCCTGCTGATCTGTTCTCTCTTGGCACCGTGCACCTGGCCACCCTATGTCCTTCAGGCCCAGGTACCTGTTCATCCCGCCACCCTCCCGCACTGCCTCCGGGCCACCCCTTGCACTGGGGTCTGTATCTGTACCCATACAGCCCCCCCTTTTTCTTCCTGCACTTATCAGACCTACCCTGTCTGCTGCCTTAAAACTAGCCCTTTCAAATTGCTGGCTGCACTATCGCTGTTTATTACATGTATTTTTTATTTATTTATTATTATTTATCTGTTTCTCCTCTGCTTCTCACTTTCCACTTCTCCCCCCTTCCATGCACTTCTCCCCTCCCCCCTCTCCCATGCACTTGCGCGTTCTCAATGTCACTGGGCCTAGTAAGATCGCTGTTTTGTTCTCCCCTGCTTCCCCTCCCTTGCCTTGTCGCGCTCTGAAACACTTGTGTACGAGCGTGATAGAAATAAAATATCAATCAATCAATCAATCACTGCTGCTTCCCTCGCCTGCTGCCTCTCTGCCACCAGCTGCCTCTGGTAGCAAACAAACACAGACGTCTTGCACTGTAGGGCTCCCCTGTGTTCCTTCTGCCCCACATGTGATAATTGCCTCCTCTGGATGCAGTTGCCTACACAAATCTGCCTCCTCACAGTCACCATCTGCTGCTGCTGGGCAGTGTGCAACCTCCGCAGGTACATCTTCTGACTAGATGACATTTGCTGGGGGCGTACAGCACCTGCAATGCCCTGATGTTCCAGCTGTCCCTCCACTGTCTGTTCCTGTGTCGTGGCCTGGGCAAGCACAGTGATCACCTCATATGGGGTCCTTGGGACTTCCACCTCTGTCAGAGGCATAGACACAACCAGACTGGGGAGTGGTGGTGGGACTGGTGCACAGGGCACTGTGAGCGTGTGGCACAGAAGACTCACTGGAGGATGACTCGGGCAGAGAGGAGGAAGTGGAGGAGGGGGCAATTGCATTGGTCAGAGCTCAGAGACCACCTGAGAGCAATGCATTTGCCAGCTGGCCCATGATGCGGTTTATCTGCTCATGATGCTGAACAAGCTCTTCATGAGAAGCTTTAACAGCATCACAAAAGGATGAGGCCCGCTTCACGATACCAGCCAGCAGGTGTTGCAACACATCTTGGATGGCCTCCTCACTCTTAATCAGGGCCTCAGTCTGGGTGGAGGCATTCACAAAGGTGGTTACTGCCGCAGAAGATGGCCCAGGGATAGGAGGTTCTGCAGAACCGTCCTTGGTGGATTGCACATCCTCTTGTCTCTGGGCCAGTGGTGCAGCCTGAACACTTTCCTCGATGACCCCGCCTGACCCTGTGGGTTGGCCTGCAATGGCCCCCTCCTCCATCTCCACTTCCATCAACCAGATGATGAGAGAGTGTCCTCCATCATTGATGGTCCCTGTGAGGTAACACCCTGCCCCACAGCTGCTGAAGTGTCCCCACCACACTCCCCACCTGGGACTTACACTCATAGCCTTGCCTGATGGTACTGAAACTCCCTCAGCCAATTCACTCTCAGAAGAGTAGGTGTCAATAGTGACAGGCTGGGGTCTGCACCTATGTCTGGAGGCCTGGTCCTTGCTTCTCTTCTCCACTGCACTGCTTCCTCCCTCTGTGATGCAGCAACTGTGGAAAAGTGGACAAAGAACATTGACAACAGTCAACAGTGACAATGCACGTGCGGCATACACAATTTGAACAGTACCCCCAAGTTAGCACAGGGCAACCAGCAACTGCCACACACACAAACAAGCCCATGCATTCATCATGAATACTGACACATGAGTGTAGGGACAACAATGACTTACAGTCATGACACATGCACATGTCACCCCAGCACATTGGCGTGCGGCCACAAACACATTGCAAGAAATCATGGCATGGCTCAATACCAATCCCAAAGTGACCTAAATGTAACCAGCACCCAGGGTCATGGGGTGTGCACCTGGGTACATGTCTCACCAACACTGTTGCATGTCTCGCATAATGACCATGTTCGCTCGCATAGATATGCATCTTGGAAAAGGTTACACACAGGACAGTCACAAGAAGTCAGGCATGGGACAAGGAAACTTGACAGCCATGGCCTAAACAGTTGCACACAAGTGTGGCCACAATGTGCAAAACTGGGTCCATGCAATTGACGCACTAGAGCAGTATACTTCTGAGGGGCCTGGGGACCCCAGATGCCTTATGGAGCCCCCACTAGCACTTTCCTGGGACACCTACTGGACCTTCAACTACTGGCCTTGCTCAGCCACTCCCACATAATCCAGGCCTGTAGTCACACACCGGCTCTGGTGGCCTGGTACCAGCACAGAGGAGCCCCTCATGTTCACATGCCAAATGTATGACACACAGGGAAATACAAACCGCAGACTACAATGCATGCACAAAGGGGGTCCATGGAGCATGGATGCTGACAACTGTGTGACACAGCTGTGCCATCTGCGATTCAGGCCATCTGAAGGGCCTGGCCCCGCCACATGGGCCTGGCCAAAGGTACTGGCCAAAGGAACATGGGGCCATGAGTCAGTGCTAGCCAGAAGGACACCATCCAGGGTGCGGACTTGAGCATCCAACATTGTGATGGGGTCTGCTAGTGGCATAACAACATCTTTGGCTTGAGCCATATCAAAATGACTTGTGACCCCTGAGTGGTGTTGTTAAAATGGCCACATGACCCATGTCTGCTGTCTGATGACAAAATGGCACTCTGCACTATGGACTTCCCACATCACTCGATGTGACTGCAGGACTTCTGGACATGCAACAATGATCCACTCAAGTATCATGCCCTAATGTAGCTGTCCGCCACCTCTGATATGTGTAAGCAGCTAGGTGATATGAGCCTTGATGTGTGGGCAATGATGAGCATCACAGCCTCAGGCCGGTCCGTGTGACCTCACTGTCAGTGGATTGCCCAATGCTGTAGGGTGGTGGGCCCTGTTGTTCATGCATGCATTAACGCCCCAGCTAGATGTGTGGTGGGAAGTGCCTGGGCCATGGCAATAATCTTGCAAGACGGGTGCAGCAGCTGCCCATGCACACACCACTGGTGTGGGGGAAGGGTGGGCTGGCACCTGTGGAACTGTTGCTGCCCTGGACTGCAGTTGGAAACCAAACTTGGTAGAGAAGTGCATGGGCAAGGCCCATACCCAATGTTTGTTGGGCAGGCACTGTGGTCAGCCCATCATCCTTGTACTCTCACATGAGCACTGGTGATCTGCTGACATGCTCTGTAACTGTACTGCTTGGAGGGGAGACACCCATGTACAGGGGCACTTCCAGAGGGTGTATTCCCTTGGGAAAACACAATCCCTATGAACGTGGCATGTTATTAATTGCTGTCTCAATGGCCATGGCCGGACAAGCAGTCCAACCCGAGGTAAACCAAGTGCACAAGATTAACCTGTGGAATTCAGGGAGCCAGACAAATGGCTCTGCTGTTGTGGTGCAAGTCATCAAGGTTCATTTGAGGTCCAGGCTGATGAGCACTGGTTTGTGCCCAACTTGGCTGAACAATTCAATAAGTTTGTGGCAAACTGTATCACATGCCACACGTTTCATTTAGGACACACCCATCAGGAATGTTCAGAGAGCTCCACATCGATTGCATCAATATGGTAAATAGGTGCAGTATGTACAGGTACGTAGTAGTAATCATATGCCCATATTCCCATTGGATCGAAGCGGGACCCTGTGTGAACGGAGACGCCAAATCTTCAGCCCGATTCTTAGTAAGAGAGGTGTTCCCCAGATGGGGTATCTGTGAAACAATAAGGTTAGACAATGGCCAAATTTCACTTGCTTGCTTGTACTGCTCACGCTACTGAACCGGCCAAGCAAGACCACTAATTGTTACCTCGAAGGTGGTGATGGGAAGGAGGATGCAAACCCTGAGTGCACCCCGATGAACAGTAACTGATGCGCATAGTAGTGCTGATTTGTTGGGGGAAGAATTTAATGTGTATCTCAAAAACATGTCAAACTGTGCTAAGTTTATCTCTTCCCAGATACATATTAAAGTAAACCAAGGAGCTCCAACAGAGCAAAATGACACAGTGAAAGGAGAACCTGTTCAGCTACAGTAAGGTGACAGAGTCTATGCTAGAGAGCTTGTGTGTCGCTGTAATTGATATATGTTTACAGGAGCCTATGAAGTGGAGAAAGCTGTACCAGCTGCAGTAAAGTGGAAGAAACGTCATTCCTGGGTGCACCTAACCGATCTATGCAAAGATACCAGCACACAATTGCAGCATTGAGCCAAAGCAGAATTTGTGAGCAGCCAAAGTTGAGTTGAACCTATAGACTATCAATAATTACATTAGGAGGATGCAGCATTTCGGGCACACGAGCAAAGCCAGTGCAAATATTCAGGGAGCCAAAATGAGCAAGTCTAGAAATATTAAGAATACGTTGTTAGGGATATGTTGTCCATTCTTTTCTCTTCTTCTCTCTGTTTCATTAATGAAACTAATGGGTTTAAGTTTTAGAGGTAAAGGAAATAAAGTGGTCACAAAAGACAAATGAACATAGATGTGAATATCAACTCGTTAGATGACCACCATTCTTACAGTACACATATCTGGCATGAAACAATGAAAGCAATCAGTAGGGCCCAAGTGAATGAGTCCCACATGCGGTTGACATCCAAGACTGTTCTAATCTAAGAAAGTACTGATTCTAGAGGCACAGTGATTGGTACATTTATTACCGTGCAAACTGCAAGGGCAGTTTCAGGAACACACAGTATGAATTAGAATGGAAGAAATATCTGAAGAAAAATGCAAAGGGAAGGAGAACACTGAAGGTGTACCATGTCTTACAAAACCACAGATGGTTATAGAAGGAGCAATGTGTTGGAACACAAGGGGGGGAAGGGACAAGCAATATTCAATGAAGAGGGAATTATAGGATTCACAGAAGAAGCTATATTAAGAACAGATGACAGTTGTAGAGACATATGGGCATCACATGTGAATACATTGATCAACCTCCATAAACATGAAGTAACCTGTAAAAGTAAACAAACTCAATTGATCTTCATTTCTTTTTGCAGCGGCAAAGTAAGCGTGCTGTTTGGCCAGAATAGTAATTGCAGCAGAACCTTTGTGATGCAAGCCTTGGATGAGGGGACTGCCACGATCATGGATTTCATGTGGCAATGTGTCACAAAAGCTTATTTGTATTTACCTCACTCATGGAATGAAGTAGATGTGTGCTAGTGAGACACACACAAGAATGCAAATAAAATGAAATACAGAAGTAAATTTAGGAGAGAAGTCACACAAGGTAAAACGTTATTTAAAACAGAACTATATGTTAAATAAACACAGTGCAAATATTGCGCTTAAAATCCTGTAAAACTGCTCTTACTTTGGAGGTAGGAAAAATAAAAATGATTCAATAGACCACCCCATAGTCCTAGAAGGTATCCTCTGGTTACCGCCCTCTGACCCAGAAACGTATCTGGAAGTATATGTACACACAATTGCAGATGGAGACTGCAATTTTTTAGGATGCAACCCCAGGGATTATGCCAGTGGGGAAAGAGATTTGAGAAATGTATGCAAGATATGGGTCTCCAAGACTATAAACGATTGGAAACAAGAAGAAGATAGGAAAATCAAAGAATAGAAAGATTTTTCCCTAATGGGATGAAAGGGGGGAATGTTCAGGAGTGCATTCAACGCCCCCAATAAGCAATGTCACTGTGTAGAAGTAAGCCATAAGGTTCAAACAATATAGATGAGTATACACACATATCCCTATAGAGTACATCAACATTGAACACTAATCAGGAAACCGTTTGGGGCACTAATAATGATATTTAATAAAAATAGGGGTTTACACTAATTGAATAAACAACACATACGTGGGTCTTGAAACAACCTCAGCTCTCCCTGAAGCAGGGGAATCATAATGAATTAGCAGAAAATATCAGCCAGGCCTTTAAAAAAAAGCACACACATACATAGCTGTAACTCTCAACTCTGATTGGTTAAGACAGAGGGTGAACAAATTCTCAAGCCCTGAATCTTGAATATGAGTTCATGCACAGGCAACAAATAAGTAACCAACCCTTGAGCTAAGAGACAGATGATTCATACGGATTGGTTGAAACTGGCTGAGTTCCCAAGCCTTAGTAGAAAGATTTATAACAACTTATGTTCCTAGCTAGAACATTGAACTATAACACTGTGAAGGTCACACTTTGTTCTAATAAAACAAAGAGCAGCGAGTATTAACAAAGTACAATCAAGGAGAAATACCACCCCCTGTAGGAAACCCTCACTGGAAGAGCCCCAACAACCAAGATTGGAACCATATGAGACACTATCGCCAATAGAATAGAATCAATTTTGCACTGATAGCATTTCATGGATATTCATGAACAACCTTAACAAAAACACAGTTCTGCTCAGAAATTCATTTGTATTATTTAGTTTTAAACACACACATACACATATATCATTGAAAAAAAAAATGAAGTCCACAGACACATTAGTCCCGAGTTCATAAGGTTGAAGATAGTGTCAATAAAGTCATGGTCAGGCAGTCAGAAAGTTAATGTTAGAAGGGGAGTGAGTAAGGTTTCCAATCAAGAGTTGCAATATTAACTTGCAGTTGAACAGTTCATAATGGTGAGACCGGTAAGTTGGTGCCAACTGAAAAGGTTTATGGGAAAGGATGTAAAGTAATCATTATTGTTGCCACACTGTCACATCTCACAAAGGGATTGGTTAAAACCCATCAAGTCAATCACCCAAGGATACTCTACATAGAATAGCCAATCAACAGTGAAGCTTATATTATACAAGTTGAAACGTTTAACATCCAATCAGCATCATGGGAAAGAAGATGCTCTCATTACCAAATAATTAATAAACTCATAGCATGGTCGGGAGGGGTAGGATAAGCCAATAGGGATAGCTATTGTATAGATTCACCTATTTTGTAAATGACTTTGCTGGGGATTTAAGAATAACCTGTACATTTGTTGTCACTTTACCCCTAATTCTTACTGTAAATGCAGCCATTTTATGATGCAATGTTGAATGTTAAAAAAAGGTGGTTGAGGCGCGCACTCCAATTCCTGGCCAATATACTACCTGATGAAAGAAAGTCAGAACAGAACCGAGTATCGGCTCCCGGGGGTCGGTATATTAGTAAAACAGGCATGGTCATAGTAGAGGATATGAAAATGTGGGCAAGAAGACATTCCATTTTCAGTGTATGAATGGGAACTGAGAAATTAACTTTGAATTTAGTGTTGTAAATAATGGCCAGTCCACCACCTGGCTGGTTGACCTCCAGTCAACATGTATAAGGTCATAATCAGGTGGGAGCGACTAGACAATGGCAAGGCCAGAAGACTCATTTAACCAGCTCTATATCAGGAATAAAGATCCAGCCACAACGTAGCTATAAGATTGTAACACTCCATGGAGTGAGCTACGAGGGAGCGGGTATTTAGCAGTTCACATTGGAGATCCTTGCCCTTGCTTTCCGCACTATTGGATCAGTTCATAAAACCATTAGGCCATTTGGTAGTGCATGGGGTCATGGATATCAATGAGCAATGAGAAAAACAGATATTTCCACCTGCATCCTCATAGGACATTTTTCTTTCCTGCGCAGCCTGAGCAAAGACGGGCACAGACGGGCTTGATTTAAGCTTACCTTCGGCACGCTGATGGCATGCCCGCTGCACCCGTCTGCTGTGTGGGCGAATCCCACAGCATATTTATGATGCCAGAGGGAGTCGGGAAGTGAGGCAGAAGACCGCCCACTTCAAGATAAAAAGAGGACTGATGCGCGATGCAGAGTCCTGAAGTAAATTAACAAAATACAGCCAAGTTAAATTTCACACGCACGCACACAAGAGCAGCAAAATACTATTAAAATAGGTGCAACAATTAAATCAATGCAGGCTAAGTAAAACAAACAAGCCAAGGCTTTAAATGGCAGCCCAGATGGGAAGCCTCACCTAAGCGTTCCTCGCGAACGATCCCATGGCACATTTATGATGCTGGAGGGAGTCGGGAAGTGAGGCAGAAGACCACCCACTTCAAGATAAAAAGAGGACTGATGCGCAATGCGAAGTCCTGAAGTAAATTAACAAAATACAGCCAAGTTACATTTCACATGCACGCACACAAGAGCAGCACAATGCTATTAAAATAGGTGCAACAATTAAATCAATGAAGGCTAATTTAAACAAACAAGCTAAGGCTTTAAATGGCAGCCCAGAAGGGAAGCTACACCTTAGCTTTTCATGCGGGAGGAGCCACACAAGTGACTAAAACTGAAGTCCAGGCAGGAATTGATGAGGGCAGAGGCCAGGAGGGAGGCATTCTTGTGGGACAGAAACAGGCAGATGCGATGTAATAAATAGTTTATTGATAAAACCACAAGAGGGCCGAACCTGGGCATCGTGATGGTTCATTGTCAGCTCTGCAATCAGTGTAATGCTGAGCGTCTTCACCTTTTTTGACACTGGGATGATGCTATTGGCAATGGTGAGACTTTTATATTCAAGGTAAAGTTTCTTAAGATTGGGGGCCGAGGCAAACATTCAGCAGCTCAGTTTTATTGGTGTTGAGGGCCAAAGAGTTGGCTACCATCCAGGCTTGGATGGTGGAGTAGATGGTGTTGATGGCCATGGAGTCATGTGAGTGGGACCCCGTGTGTTTCATGACAACCTGGATGTCATCGGCATAGTTGGTATACAAGACACCTCGGCCAACGTGATGCTTCAAAAGAGGGAGGATGTACATTTTGAATATGGACGGTGAGATACAAGATCCCTGCGGCGCTCTGCAAGTTATAAGTGCTGGAGTGGAACTGGCATTGGCAGTGGCTAGTATGCAATTATGTGGGGAAAGAAAGGAAGCCACCCATTCTGCAGCTAGCCTGAAACAGACCACAAGTGATTCTAACCAGTCCACCAATAAGGCATGATCAACCATGTCGAATGTGGTGGACAGGTCAAGTAACATCAGGAGGGCCAGCTGACCTTCATTGATGATATTGAAGAGGCTGGATTAGAGGTCCAGCATGGTGGTGGTCTCAATGCCATGTCTGGTTCTGAAGCCAGATTGACGCGCTCCATGGAAAGTGTTGTCCTTGATGAATTTCTTTAATTGAAGATGTGCTACCCTATCCAGAATCTTGAGGACATAGGGTTGCGATTATACTTTTTACAGCAGGGGGGGGGTGGTCCATGCCTGCTTAAGGAGGGATGGAACAGACCCTTCAGAGAAAAAGAGGTTAACTAGCTTTGTTACCCATGACTTCAGAATGTCTAGCCAACCTATCAATAGCCTAGATGGACAGACATCACCCAGGCATGAAGTGGGTTTCAGACTGGCAATGATCTCAAACGCCTCAGTCACTGTGCTTTGGGTGAACTGAAAGACAGGCCTGCCATCTGCCGATGATGGAATGGGCTGGAGTGGCTTAACAATCATGTCCTTCAAACAGCTGGATGAGCATCTGATGTCATCAATGGCCTGCTGGTGAGCATCTACTTTTGTGGCAAAGGAGTTACGGATTTCTTGCCACCAATTAGAGTACTTTGTGGGGGTGGTTAGAGGGCTGGGCTTCACCATGAACTCCTTCAGAATAGAGACTGCTCCTTGGATAGGGTCAAAGAGACATGTCACATATATCTACGCAGACCCCCTAAAAGAAAAAAAAATGCTTAACTCAGGTAATGAGGGAGAGATTACTGTTCTCCATGATCAAAAGCAAAAGAAACCTTAACTTGACATATCTTCATATGAGGAAGGACAATGTACAAGGGATGTATCACCAGTGCCATCTTCCGGCCTAAGCCAGCATTTCTTCATTTACAAGCTGAATAGGGAAACTAATGCATGATATTTTTAATCAAAACATTAATTCTTTGGAAAAAGTCATATCTCTATGAGGGATAATGTTAAAATCATGTGATTAGTTGCAAATTGTAGATATAGAATGTTTTTTTTCTCCTTATGTACAATCTGTATGGGGTGTCATGGACAATTTGGCGATAATGGGAAAACACTTATCTCTGGAAATATTTAACACACTGTGAACACTGCATGCCATTGTGCACACTGATCTACACAATCTGATAATTATTCTATTAATCTCACACATTCACATCCAAAGTTACTTCACAAAAAATGTTATTTCACTTTTAACATTAGGTGTGAGACGCATCCTCACCTTTGCAGTCAGGGGGTTGGTGACAACAATACCTAGTCACAAGGCTAGGGAGGAGCGAACAGATATATCATTGCATGCACAGACAATAGAGGGAGCAATGAATAGTGGGAAATTAATCTTGACACTTTTTGGGAAATAACTGGAGATGACTAGGAAGAGCTGAAACCATTTGGAGGCAGGCAGGCTGGTTGGAGAAGCCCATATATAGACTGATGAGCTTCCCATACTGGAAACGGAGTTCCAGACAACCAGCTGCCCTTGCTGAACATAAATTTCAGAGTAAGGTCGTCCCAGCTGTTTCTCCAAAAAACAAGAAGCTACCTTCAAAGAGTAAATAAGAGAAACCTCAAAATAACTCCCAATTGCCCAGATTGCTTTCCATGGTAAAATGGAATGTTAAAGTGAAAAAGATACAGGTAAAGTCTTAAATATGCTGCATTGTGTCTCCCAATAAAGTTGAGTAGCAAGTGATTAGTCATTTCCTTAAAACCCAATGCATTTTTGTGTTCAGAGGCACCATTCAAAGCTGCTAGCATTCCGATGCAATTTGAATGCGGAACACTTTTCTCAGATTAAACACCATTAAATAGAATGCTCAGCTCAGGCTGTCAAAGAATAATACAGGCTATAGTGTATTAGTGAATCACTATCATCTCATTAGATATCATTCGACAAGCAGCTAGTGTGAGTCTAGTCATAAATCAATTATTTGTGTACCCGAAATTAACACAGAACATTCTTCATATCCATGGAGATTTGTGCAAAGTTTTAAACCCCTGCAGTTCCTTGTTTTGAAATGCACTGGCAGACCCATGTGTAATGTGACAGCGAAAGAATAGTTTAAAATTCAACATGTTGGTGGCAAAAATGACATCTCCAGCCCAAATGTGTAAAACCTAAGGTAAGTGAATAGTAATGAACTGAAAACTACTTACACATGCACATTACATGCTGTACATGCAGTCAAAGATTGACAGTTGAACCCATATCTGTTAAAAGCAGCATCCATATTTTTTATTAAAAACTACCCACACATGTTCTGTGAAAGGTGCAAATACATATGCCTAGAAGACTGCACACACGTGTATTCCGAGCAGAGTGCAAAATGACTGGGAGCATTATTATTGTAATTCATATCTGAGCGAGTCATGTAAGCAGGTCAATTTATATATTCACATACCCACACTTCTGCTGTGGAGCTATGTGAAAGGAATATATGTTTTAAATGATGTTTGTCCAGGTAACTATTCTCCAATACCATACTTGTCTTGATACTGAAGAAAGCCATGTGCTCATCTACAATGTTGTATAGTTTAATGTAAAAATGCCTATGCTGGCCGAAAAGCAGAAATATTAACAGTGAAATACATTGTGTTGTCTAGATAGAAGCAAACAGAGAGTTTATTTTAAATGACTAGAATTTTTTAAACTTTAATATACATAGAATTAAGATTGCTAGTGTGAGAACCAGTAGTGAAATTCATGTAGGCAGAAACATTTGTTTTGTTGACAAATTGTTCTCATATCCATGACATTATAGTGATTTTTGTGTTAATTCTAGAGAACGATTTAGTTGAAGTTGACTCTAGTTCTTTTAAATACATTTTGAGTTTTGAGAAACCCACTTGGCCTCATTATAAGTATGGCGTACAGTAACAATGGCGCCGGTAGTTGCTACCGTACCGCCATACTACGAGATTTGCTTATGTGTCTTGCTTGCCCGCCAGGTCATACCTGGTGGGCAGTGCGGCACCCGCAAGCACAACTTGTGGATAAACCAGCACCGTTATGAACGGTGCCGGTGCATCCAAGCTCCACATTCCCATTCAGCCCTATGGGGCCGAATGGGGATGGGGAGTCCCTTATTACCCGCACCAAACTCGGCATGACCCAGTTATTGCCCATTATCTACCTCCAAACTTGTAATGAAGCCCACTGTCTGTTTCCTTGCCCAGAATTGTGGGGTGGGGCTGTATATCCGAGAGTATGAATTCAGTCATGATGTCCTAGCCAAACCTATAAATACACCTACACATTGAATATATCTGCATAAATGGGGGCTTGTTTACCCGAAGTTTAGGCGCATCACATAACGGGTGTCCATGAATTTGCTCATTGAGTAACATATGATGTGCACAAGAACAAAAATGTGTGAGAAATGACACTAGTGCATCGAATTTGATGGTGCTTTTTGCATGGTCTCATAGAGCATGCAGACAGTATTTGTATATTATGCATTTAGAATAGAAGGTTAAAATTGTGTTTATTTTTGAAAGAGTCAACAATTCAAAGTGAATAGATAAGGTTATTGTAAATCTAATATCTTGATTGATCAGATTTGCAGCCTGATACAAAAGAGACATCACATCATAGGACATCAGAGCAGATTTGGATGTGGTCCTTGACATTTTTTGCAAGGTCAAATGAACAAGATGGCTGAAAGCTTGGGCTTGGATATCTGGGCTGCACAAGGCCTGCTAGAAGAGACACTTCACGAATTGTACCAGACCTCCACCAAAGCTCAAGAGAGACTGGCATTTGTAAATATTTCACCACACCTCTTCTTTCACCTTCAAATTATGGAGAATAGGTTAGCAAAAAGCTCACATTATATGCAGCACTTCATAGAAAATATACAAGAGGCCTCTGAAGAATTAGCACTGGTGCAAGAAGCAAAATAGTGGTTAAAGGCCAAACTTTCAGATCTTAATGCCATTCAAAGTCAATGGGCCTCATTATGAGTTTGACAGTAAATTGCTGGTGCTACCGGCGGGTTGCCACCAAACCCGTAACACTGTTTCTGCTGCCTGATATCCCGGTCATACCTGCTGGATGCAATGGCCCCTGCATGCAGACTTTTAGATTGGCGGTCCGGAAAGGATGCTGTACGTTGCTACCGGCACCCTTATTTCTGGACCGCCACACTTATGAGGCCCAATGTCTACAGACACATGGTGAATTGAAGGCCATCATAAATAACCGAACAATACATACAGATGGCTTATCAGATGACATTGTGAATATAACATAAAACAACTGAAACACAGTCATGATCACAATGAGAAACTTAACATGAAACAGATTCACTCACAGACAATAATATGTGATCATAAAAATCATTAAGAAACATAGGCCCGAGTTAGGCCTAGAAAACAATTCTGCAATTCAGCACAGACATCACCTCACCTCACGCCTGACAAACATCCAAGTGCAGGGTGAGCAGAGTAGGTTGTACAGGCTTTGATGCAGAGAATAGAATAAAGGGCATGCTAGTGGTTTTGAGGCACTCAGCCATATACAAGATACAGGAGGCACCAAGCACACCATCTCATCTTCCCAAATTTACTGAGAGACAGAGAAAGATCTAATTTCCCTTTCAGATATGGAGGAATACAGCAGAATCCTGGTCAGAAGAGAGGGGAGTGGTACACTTGCCATGACAGTGGTGGGCAGGAGAGGGGGTTAAAGTACACCCAAACAGAGAATTGGTGATTTGAAGACTGAAAATGAGTTAAGGGAACAAGAATTTCAGCATATGATTCAATAGAGAGACTGAAAATACAATCTAAAAAGGACACTTTAAAATCACTAATCTATGCCAGGGATTATAGTGATGCATGAGAGCCCTTATGTAGATGGAGAAACATTGGTTCGTTGACAGTATGACATGCTATACTATCCAGCCCCTCAGAAAAGGTGTGGGGCCCATTTCCTAGAAGTACAATGGGAAAGAGACATAAAGCGAGTCACCAGTTCCATGGAAATAGGAAACCTTGTTACAATCACCTTGACAGGGTGGTGGAGTATGCAAAAAGGGAAGGGGATTTAAGCAGTAGCTCTGATTCTGATGAAGAAAGCCCGATCCATGTAAAAAAAAAAAACATAGAAAAAGAAAGCCACTATCCCAGTTTGAGGAAGATCCAATTAAATAGATTATGGGTAAAAACATCTTCAGGCCCCATAGCATACAAATTCAAAATATTCTAGAATTGTAGAAACAGATGATGGCATAGCTTGGATTGAAGAATAATTAAAACAACTTAGACCTTGTCAAATGTACATTCCCTACCAAGTTTTATAGTTAATTTGCTGGAATGGAAGATTAGAACCACTACCAATAGTACTCTTACAAGGTAGACATTTTGAAATAATTATCCACTTTCGGAAATCCCAAGAAGCCCCCAAGTAAGATGACTATTTAATGTCCACTGAATATCAATCTCCTTGAGAGTTTGTTCAAGAACTCAAAGCAGATTTCTTGACATGTTGATACCGAAAGTCACGACTTCTAAACAACATTCTTCCATGCCCTTCAAAAATATGTAGTGACTCAATTAGTGCATTATTTTTACGATTTAAGAACTCACAGGTAGATAACCATGCAGGCTATGGGGATGTATGAAATGCAGAACCCAACAACTCGCAAAAATGAAGAAAATACCCCCACATTCCTACTCCAGCCACCACTAAGGTAGCTGAGGCAATGCATACTCCTCAATTGGACTTATGCATAGGGGAGCAAAGACCTATTCCTCTGCTGCTAAAGAACCTAAAAGTCAGAGAAGGTCCTTTGTTAAAACCAGCCGACTAGTCCCCCACCTGGCATGCAAATATAGTGATCCCACAAAATCTGAGACTTACATAGGTCCTCTGTAGTTAGACTCAAAGCCCAATCTAGGCTTCATATATGTTCATCCTACAGAAGGAAATGCTCAGAACCCTGGAGTAGAATTATTCAGTAGGGAATAGCTAATCCCCACCTCCACGGATCAATTACCAAGACAAGTACCCTCCAACTCATTCTAAGTTCCAGGATAACAGATTCCAAACCAGCCTGAGTGGATATACAACCAAACATATAACAGCAGTTATCAGACCTACCAGAACTATTCAACTAGAAGAGACTGTTACTCTTCTAGAGAAAAACAGAGATATGGCCAAAGAAGATAATTTCATGAACATCGAGAGAGATTCTCACAACTGGAGCAACAGGTCAAGCAATTGACAGAGGGCACTGGCCAAATCATGATTCTAATGCTATAGAAACTCTGGTCAGAATAAATCAACAGGCCATGGTGGACAATGACAAGAGGAAATGTACCAGTTAAAAATTCACAAGGAGAGGAGGACAGTGGGAGACAACAGAAAACATTTGCCAAGCCTTAGAGGAAGCTTCTTTTTCTTAACATAAACATACCCGCTGAGTTTCCAGAAAAATTGCCAAAAACCGATGGGAAACCCTCTTCATCCCTTGAAATAAAACCAGATGAACAAAAGTGGACTTTAGTGAGGAGAAACACTTTATAATTATATTTGAAAAAGAAAAGAACTCTATAGAGATGAAATCCCAGCTTTGCTTCTTTCCCAGATGTAATGCTGCCTCAAAAAGAGCAGAGAATTAGAGAGTAACAAAGAAACCCATAGACACAAGCCCCAAGATGAATAAAATCCAATCATTTCAGCAGAATACCCAAAACCAAAGCAGCTTTTTTTTACAGGAGGTTGAAGGTTAGTGTACAGGGAGTTTCTGGATGTCTTACTTAATGAGAACATGGTTGTCAATTATTATGGTATTATTACCCTGAAGGGTATTCCAAGTGTTTTAATTATGGATTGACTTTTTAGGGATGGTCAACAATCATGGGTTAGTGAAGTGGGGAGGGAAAACCTTTCAGACTGGCCAGTGTAATGTTGCGTCCTGCTGAGTCCACCTGGCCACAAGCATTAGAGGGACCACCACATCCCATCAAGTCACCTGCCTACTTTTAAATGTCCGCTCTGTGGTCAAAAACAGGCACAACATCTTTGAACTCCTATCCTCTGAAAATCCTGATATGATATGATACGTCATTTATAACGTGCCTGTACACAAGTGTTTCTAGGTGTGATCTCATGTTCGTCACTGAAATATGGTTCGCAGATGATTTCAAAACTATTGCGCATGAGGCTTTCCCACCCGACTACTTGCTCATCTCACACAACAGACCTTCCAGAGTTGATGGAATAGCCATCATCCACAAATACCACACTTCCATTTCGCTCACCGACACCCAGCCATGCACAGCTAATTGTGAATCCCTTCTAGTCAGACTCTAAATGTTGCCCTCTTTCTCACACAGCTTCCTATTCATCTGCAAGCCTCTTAGGTGTGCTACTGCTACCTCAATACTGATTCTCAATGTCAAAACCGAGTGCAAATATGGAGCTGCCTGGAGCATCTGTTAGATGTCCTTGAGCAAATATGTGTGAATCACATTGCACATGAACATCTCAATGATGCTCCAAGCAGCACAGTTCTGCTCAAATGTTAAGCTTTCAGAACCAGGTGTAATGCAGCAGGTGGAAAAGAGACATGTTCAGGGCATCCCTGCCAATATTTATTAATCGGGCCAATACTATCTAAGCAGCTTCACACATTCAGCAGTGTCTGTTGGAAATATTTTCTCCCCCCAACATCCCCCACATGCCTGCTATGCTCAGTGTTAATTGGGGAGCAGTTCAACTTTAGAGTGGTTGGTGTTTGGGCAGCACATTTCTCATTGGTCAGAACAAATACATTGCTTAATATTAAAGCCTCTAACCATGTGCAAAATATGCAGTGTCTTGAACTACTCCGAATTATGGTGCAAAGCAGATGGGTTGTCATCATAAAGTGTGCTTACCTGTGGTAATGTTCACATTTCAGTGGAGTGTAGCTCTCCTGTGGCATGCTTACATGCAGATGAAAGCTGAAGTTATTTAAAAGATCATGGTTAAATCATGTTTGTTTAAGTGGATGCTCACTTTTGGAGAACTAGTGATGCTTTCTGTTTTGGGATTGCTTTTTAGATGTATTTGTCTTTCAAAATCAAGTTTAGGCGGTGGAAATGACACATTCATTTGAGGAATGTTTCAGGCGTTTGAGGTATGTGATTCAATCGAACTAAGGACCTTTCATATTGTCGTGGTGTGCTGTGCTGCACTCATGGGCCATTAACCAGGTCTGTTATACAGGACAGTGTAAAATTAAGTGAATAGGTTGTGGGCTTCTACGTCAAATGCAATTAGAAAGGCAGGGACGAATGCCTTCACAATGGATGCCACCCACAACATTACACATATGTCACCACGATCTACACTCATCTCATGTTGTGACATTGTTTCATTTCATAGCACTAATAGCTGTCGTAGAAGGCTTTGAGAGATGTGGTAAAGACAATACACATACAAACTAACCTCTAAGTATGAATAACTCCGATGAACGCATTATTGTGTGAACATTATACAAATGTGTGTATGTTTGCAAGTTGTCTGCTATTGCGTTCCTTAAAAGAACTTGCGTTCCTTAATATTCTTTCAGAGACTGCATCTAAACAGCTCTATTCATTATTCAGCATGTTAAACTGTATTTATTTGAGGTGACTCAGTACCAGTGTTATTCTTTCCAAGAAAAATTCGGAATTTTAGAAACAGAAGTGTAGTTTTATAATTAGAAATTTAGATGCAAAAGAACAACTTCAGCTGAACAACACTTTTTGTCAGCATGTCAGTCTGAATACACAAGCAATTTCTCGTCATTATAGTACTGTTATATTTTTATTTTATTTTTAATTTTTGCTTGATTTTTCCATCCTCAGTTTTGGATATTCAATCTTGGTTGTTAATCAGCCGTGCGTATTTTTAGTATTTCCCTTTTGGTGGTGTTAATTGGCGAGATTTCTTCTCTTTTGTGAGGAAGAACCAGCTGTTTTCTTCAAACATAATTTTATAAAACTGTTCTGTGCCGTAATTACACTGCAATTACACAGCAATATCTATAAAATAGATGAGGATTCTGGGTCCTATTCCGCTAAACCTCATGCGAGTGATAGATGCAGTCATCACAGCATGGCAATTGCCCTCCATTGTCAAGTTTATATTCTATTTAGGAATATAATTGCATTACACAATGTTGTTATCATGTTTTAACATAAATTACACGGAGAGGGCTTGCCGACTGACATGCCGCATTTCAGACTGCATTAAGGGATCCCAAAAGCAAGTAAGCAGGCCCAGCAGAAACCCTTTATTTGAAATCCAGTTTTCAGAATAGACAATGCCCTATTAAAATAGATTGCAATCAATACGTGTTTTCACAATCAGCTACTGTAGTGGCAATACAGTCATGTTACCATGCAAGCGATATAAATCCCACACTTGCCATGTCTTTTTTGATCTCTTGCAATAGACTGCAAGATGGCTACACATGCGTCTTCTTCGAATGTGGCTGTGCAGTAATCGTCCTAACCCCTAAATTAACATGGTGGATGACACTGGTTTTCGAATGACCCTTCCCTGCGTGTCACTTGCATGGGGGAATGTTATCCCAAACAGATCTTGCATGAGCAGAGTGGGGAACAAAGAGCAGGTTGCGTATGCTTTGATTTGCTGCCCCACATGATAACATATGTTCTCGTTCACCTGTTACAGATAAGATAAAAACAAGTGCAAAGCTCTTCTTTGAATTAGCTGACATTGTACACTAGAACTGTTACAAAATGCATGTGTTGAAGGGAAATATGCCTAGACACGGTAATAGTTTATCAGAGTGGAAATAATGGGGAACGTCTTTCTGAATAATTACTATAAAGGAAGGAGGTGGACACGATTCCTGTTACATTAGGGTTTAGGGAAAATGAGCTTAGAGGAACAGTGTTAGTGTGCAGTGTAGTGTTCTCTTGATTTTGGGGAGTTAGTGAGGGCCAGTTAGTTTTGTCTGAGTACAGAGTGTGTATCCCGGGAGAAGTAAGTAGGAGTGGAGAAGGTATTGAGCAGTTTAGCAGTAATGGGCATATTGCAGGGTCTCTGAAAGTGCAGGAACTTCTCAAAATGTGCTCACAGGAAAGAGGAGCTGTTCTGTGCAGGTTGGAGTTTGTTGGTTATGTGCTTTTTTACTGTTTCTTAACCTCTATTTTATCCATTGTCTCTTTGTGCGTTTATGTTAGCCCTCACTCTTAACAAAAACATAAAAAGACAAAAAAACTTCTTATACTATTCCCTTCTCCCTTTTTCCCTTTGTCACCCAAAACCTTTAAAAAATAGTAAAACGTTCTGTTGTCATTTTTCTTGTTTCCTTTTTTCTCTGTGTTATCAAATACATTACTAAACTGTGGTTGTTTTCTTGTGTACCTGAGAAGTATACCTGTGCTCAAACACCTGTGTTACTGTTTGTATTTTGCAGCAACGCTTTCCTATTCTGTGAGTCTTGTATGAACCCATTTGTTTGTCTCTGTCACTCTATTTGCTTTGCATATTGACGCCTTAGGCCACACAGAGCAGCTTTTTGCTTCTTGCAAAGGGAGTGCAGATAAGGGCCCAATGGAGAAAGGGCAGAGCTGGGCTATTCCTCAACTTCTTTGTCAAAGCAGGTAGTCAGTGGCAGACCCGTGGCAAAGGGGGAGATAGTGTCTGCAGTGCACTCTACAGTGACCAAGGGCAGGCTATATGCAAGCAGGAGTAGATTTTGTAAACAGGTCAAATCCTGTTTACTTGGAACATACAGACAGGAATCTAGGCTGAGATGTTGGTGGAGAGGTGATGAATCCCAGCAGAAGCATGGTGTGGCGGGCATAAAGGGCAGGGGTAGAGTCTGCAGAATGAGAAGCAGGAATAGGGGATGGTGTGAAAGGAACCTGAAGAGCAGCACGGGGAGCTGCAAAAATCATACCCCAGCAGATGGCTCAGTAGGAAGAATCTGACTCCACTGTACATTTTCCTGCACAGGAGGTGGAGAGTGGATCTACTGCAACTCTGCCTGCTCAGGAAAAGGAGGAAGCAATGCAAGCTTGGGCTTCCCTTGAGATTCTGAGGGTGGGTCAAAACTCAGCCGCACCCATGACATCCCCGCACGTATGGTAATGGGTGTGACAGGACTTCAACTTGCCGGACAGAGAGACGGTCAGAGGGAGGCAGGCAGTCTAATATGCGAACACTGCGAAAGGTCATTGGGACAATCAAAGAAACAGTTCCTTGGCCACCACCTCAAAGAGCAAGCACTGCTGCACATGGCACAGGATATGTATAAGTGGCACACATTACGTGCCATGTTCTTCCCTTCTCTTTGGACTCCCCTCCTCTCATCTCTCCCCTCTCAAATCTATCTACCACTCTGCCATCCGCTCCCTATGCCTTCTCTCACCTCTTGATTCCATCTCCTCTTCTCTCACCTCTCTAGGTTGGCTCTCTTTTCACTCCCAGCTCAAATTCAAGTTCCTCTGTCTTGTCTTCAAATCCCTCTATGGTCTTGCCCCCCCACCTCTCCTCCCTACTTACTTTCTATACCCCTTCTTGTTCTCTCCGCTCTGCTAATCTTTTCCTACTCTCTCCTCCCCCACCACCCTGCGCCCCCTCCCGCTTCCGCTCTTTCCAACTCCTTGCTCCCTTCCACTGCAACTGCCTCCCCCTTCACATCCGCTCTTCTCCCTTCTATCCTTCCTTTCACTCTTCTCTAAAATCTTATCTCTTTCACTCACCTCCCTAAGACCCTAAGTTTCCTCTCCTTCTTCTCCCTACCCCTCTCTTCTCACCTCTTACACCTGCTCTTCTTTACCCTCTCCATTTTAGCTACCTCCTTCCTCCCTACCCCCTGCTCTCATCTAGTCTTACTTTTTCCTCTCTTCTCCCTCACACATTCTTGCATTCCCTTTTACTCCTGCTCGTACCTCACTAACATATACTATTCCCTTGCACACGTCTGCCCCTCCCTACTCCCTCCACACCTGCGCAATATTGTAAATTGTTCTTTATACTGTTTTCGAGATGTGACTCAATTGTCATCTTATGCTTGCTGTATGTTACTTGTTATCATGTAAAGTACTTTGGATTAAAGAGCTATATGAATTCAATAAAATACAAATATAAATGTATCTCCCTAATGCAGCACCCTCTTTGAGTAATGATGGCAGTGACAAGGGAGTGTTAAATGATACTCAACTTCATTGCCAGTATTGCAAGAAATTACACTGACCTCTTCCCACTTTCAGAGTGCAAGGATGCCTTCCCAACCAACATTATTGGGCCCAGCACAAACACACCCAGCGGCACCATCAACCAGCAGGGTTGCAGGGCTGCAGCTTTGCAAACACTAGCACCATGGCCTCCTGTTGTGGAATTCATAGTGTGCTGCTACTCAACCTGGGGGGTGAGAAATGGAATGATGAAACATGCAGGCACAAACTGCCTGTATTGTGGTATATCTATAAGTCAGAGGGGTCTGGACAACAGGGCATGGGAGGATGTTGTATTGAGTCACATTCTCCAGCACCACCATATCCTCTTGTATGTGACTGGAAAAGAGTGTCAAAAACATGTACGGGGTCATTAAGACCCTGGCGGTAGGGGGTTAATGGGGCCGGTAGAGCTGCCGGCCCCGTTAACCCCCTACCTCCGCATTACGAGGTCTGCTCGCGGGACCCGGTAAGGACGCCTGGTTTTACCAGGCATCCTTGGCGAATCCCACAAGCAGACTAGCATGCTAACAACGGGCCTGTCATTAACGGGCCTGTTGTTAGCATGCTCCCCATTCCCATTGAGCCCTATGGGGGCTCGAATGGGGATGGGTTCCTGGAATGGGGAAAAACCTGGCCCTCCAAGGTCAGAATGGCCTGGTATTTCCCCATTCCATAAACCCGGAGCCGGTACCCGGAATGGGGGTAGCCATGCTGCTAACAGCTGCATGGCTACCTCCAAGGTCGTAATGAAGTCCGTAAAAATTATGCATTGCAATGATTTCGAAACAAACTGCCTGTGTTAGTAGGTATAGACAAAACAAACTAAGGCATAACCACCAGTTCTAAATTGCAGTACGAGCTCATAGCACCACTGGTAGGTAGAGCCAAAGAGATTGAAGCAGATTGACCAGGGAGCACACTGTAGAATATTTGCATTGGACTGAGACCTGATGTTCAGAGTTAAATTTGACCATGGGATTCCTTGGTGGGTGCTAGCTGTTGATTAAAGCTGAACCCTCACTGAGTACAATGACACCTCAATCTTAATTGAATGAAGACAAATCCTGAAATTGGGCACCATCTGTAGGTAGAACTACCATGGACATAGAATCGCTGTGTTAGTCGGTGCCCTGGAGTCTTGGAGTGAATATGACCAGGAGAGTGATGGTGGGGGCTTGGCCTTGATTGAGACCAAACCTCCACTGACTACATTGTCACCACTAATTGGGCTGAATGAAGAAGAATCCTGGAATTGGGCAACACTATCTGTAAAGACAAATAGGCTGAAGCGGAACTACAAGGGATGTACAGTATCTGGGTAGAGTAGGGTAGAGGTCTGGTGTATTGTGTTGAATTTAACTGGATACATGTTGGTGGTAATAACTCTACTGAGTGCAATATCCCTCTTAATAGGCTGAATGAATAAAAAGCCTGGAATTGTGCACCACTGAGATAGATACAGACTAACCTTGTGTTCAGCATTAGAGTTTAGGGCTAAAAAAGACCACATGATCGTGGTGGGTGATGGCCATTAATAAGCACTCCACTCAGTATGAGTTCACCATTAACCAGGCTGAATGAAGAAGCACACTGAAATTGGCATCACTGATACATAGAGCCAAATATACATAGGCACAGAATGCCCTGGAATTCACTGATACTAAAACTGAGCTATTGTTTCAGTGTACTGGGACACGTATCAGGAAGTTGTCTTGCGATTACACCTTTTTTACTATCTCAGATTGTGTCATCTCTGTGGCACCCAAGCTTAAAACCTTGGCAGTAATCTTGTATGCTGAACTGAGTATGAATCAGAATCTCTACTATCTTAGATTTCATGTGTCTATTTTCTTAAACTAATTAGGCTGATTCTGCTTTATTTGTCGGATCATAAATGTGCTATTCTTACCCGTGCTATCTTTGGCTCAAAAACTGAATATTGCAGGGGCCTACTTACTGGTACCTCACAGTCAAACCTGGTTAAGCTCCAGGTTATCCAGAATGATGCTGTTCAAGCAGTTTTTGGTCTATCATGTCATGATCAAATCATGCAGGCTCAGTATTTGCTTCATTGGCTGTCTGTTAAGGCACGCACCCCCCATACTCAAGATACTGGTTCATACTCATAAATACTTGCATGATGTTGGCCCCACTTATCTTCCCGCTGCATGAAACGTCTGAACATTACACTCAAATGATGATGATCGCCTTGAGCTGAATCATTTCAAACTGCAGCAGACCTATAAAATTGTGTTTGACCATATTTCTCCAGCTCTGTGGAACTCTTTGCTACATGCGTTGTACTTTATCCCTCATTTGGACAGCTTTAAGGCTGCCACAAAAATCTTCTTGTTTGACACCTAGTCTATTATACTGGTGCTGTGGCTTTTTTTCCCCTCTCACAATTTTGTTTTGTTTATTATTATGTTCAGCGCACTGAGGTCCCTGGGCGAGTTGCACTTTCTACAAAATTAATAATAATAATAATAATAATAATAATAATAATAATAATAATAATAATAATAATAATAACATTAACAATAATAATAATAGGAAGAACTACCAGGGAAGTCGAATCTATGGGGTGAATATAGTAATTGATTTTTGGGAGTCTTTGTGAGGGTTGGTCCTTGACTGAGGCAGACCCACCACTAAATACAATGTCATTGCTAACTGAGCTCAATAAAGGCACACTTAAGTAACATTTAACTTAAGGAAAAACTCAACTTTATATACCTTTTCATGGAAGAATGTAACTAAAATTGAACTTGATGAGAAACTAAACGTTAAAGGAAGGAATTAATAAACTTTAACTTAAGGAGGTCGCATTTAACTTGTCTGATGAATCAGTTGTTTGGTCTCCTAAGTCCTGGTGTGTTCTCCCCTTTAGTTTTCAGAGATAAGATGCTAATTAACTTTTATGAAAGTAATCTCTCTGCCTAGTGTGTACTTGTGGCATCTCCTGTGTTTTGAGACAATAGCCCTAGTGGCGCTAGATACCCATTCACAAAGCATGATAGTTGGGGAGCAGGTTATGATTTCCACTGACAATTAAGCAAGCACAGGTGGCCACACTGACTGCTTGCCAAGCTTGAACTGCATTGGATTACTATCACTATCCAGAGGACATGTGTCTGTAACATAAACATCAACCATCTGATGTGCAGAGGGCGCTCAAAAATCTCACAATAGCGAATTATACAGCAAGCCTGACTGAAAAAGGGGTGTGTAGGGAAATGTAATGAGGAAATACTTTTCCCTATTATGAATTTCAGGAAGGGTAGCCCCACATTACATCATCCACATTTTATCAAAGGTTTGACTGTAAAATAGGGCCAAGGGTGTTAGACTCATGTGTGAGGCTCAAGCTGTGCCTAATAGATGTCAGTATTATAACGCATAATGCACATGCCAGCCAATTTGAATGGGACCCTGCACAGCAGATTTTATCATTTGCACCACACCACAGCAATGGACTAAACATATCAATCCTACTAACATCCCAAGTCCCAATAACCTAGTCCCCTGCTAATATTCAATGCAATTTAGACCATTGCTTATGAGTGCAAAACATTGGTGCATTGGAGTAAAGGGACCCATTTCATAAAATGTAAAGACATAGAATTAGATTTGTTTTGCAGTGAATACGTGACAGGGTTTAGTTGCATGTTGATTTAATTAAACTGGCATCATTGTTCATTTGTGGCGAAGAAGGAAATAGCGCTAGAGGAATATAACAATTTTAGCACAAAGGACATCACATGCTATTTAATTGGCTGGTTTGTCAAGGGGAGGTTCTTTGAATGACACATTCATTTTAGAAAAGGTGCTGGAGCAGAAAAGGCTGTGGCATTCACTCACTCACTGGCAAAGGGAGCAGAAGGACTGGCAGAGAGCGAGCTGAGTCCAGGGCTCTTTCCCACTAGCAGACTTTGGGAGCTGAAAGACTGGCTCAATTGTTGCAGGTGAAAGGGAGTGGACGTGATAAGAATTCCCCTATCCTGTCCTTTCCAGTAGACGAAAACGGGGGAGTATCTCCGGCCGAGGCAGAGAAGGGCGTTCCTAATCTTTGTGGTCTGAGAATCCACTGACCCAACAGAGCTAGGTAATTATGCAGTAATTGAGAAGTGTGTAATGTATGTAAGAAATATTTTACAGGCTGTTATGAGATAGAAATATGTATGTTTTCTTAAAGTAATTCACAATCTATTATTTACGTGTATTCCCATTTATGAAGTGAGCTTGTGTTAAGACAAGAGGCTCACAGCTGCCAAGAATTTTGAGGGAAACATTCAATGTTACATCAGACTTTGTGTTAGCAGGCCAGTAACAAATCTGTAGTTGAAACTTATTACGAGAGTAGCTACTTAATGTGTGCAAGCTCTCTAATAAAATGCATTTTATGCATGTTCAAGTATAAAATACTGTAAAAAAAATAGCACAGCACAATGCTACTATTTGTTTATTTTAAGAATATTAACATTTTATAAAGCCACACATGGAAAAAAACGAGTTAGCCTCAGTATTCTTGTTGTGTGTCTCAATTATTGTGTTAACACATAGGTCTAATAGGCGGTAATCTCATTTTACTGCAGGCAGTATTTCACATGACCACATGTGGTAAAACATAAGATAACGTGCTATGTGTGTGTGTGAGTACTGTTTTGTGATGTGAATTGATCAATGTATTTTGAAACACAGCCAAAAGGGCATAAAGTGGTATTGTACATAAGATACAGCGAGCAGATAAGAGTGTACTAAATCCAGTAATTGCTTACTGTTAGTGACCCTGGTAAAATAATGATTAGGTAGGGTTCTGAAATTAGTCTCACCACTAAAAAGATACCCCAATAAGTTTACAATATATTACCAAGAGCTAACAAAAATACCACTATACCAAAATATTACAAAATACCATGAGATACTAAAAATATAGCCCAAAAAGATCTGTAACAGGTGTCTCTTGAAATTTTGTACACGTTTATGTTGCTCAAAAGCTTATTTTGTGCCCTTGGAAGTGAATAAAGTTGAGTAAAAGCAATGTGGACTGTTGGATAAGATACAATGCAGCAAAGCATTGGGGTACAGCACTTGTTTGTAGTTCTTGGACATTTATCCCACTCTTGTTTTGCCATACAGGACATCACTTTAGTTTATACTTCCACAAAGTGACCACACACTCTCACAAATTGCAACCCACTATCTGTCCTCATTATTTGGTCACATCCATTTTTGTTTAAATATTGCCACCTTGACTTTAGTCTGAGGGTCAGAAAAAGATGCCATGAGGTGCTCCATACTTATATTAATGCAAGATTGTGTTATTTCTCTCAGAAGACTGACACCGGTTTCATGGACATTTACTCTACATCTGCATTGCTAGACATGTCATGTTGATGTTTTTTTATTGCATAGTGCTAATTCCTTCAAGAGAAAAAAGTATCAATCAGCAAAATATTAAATTTGATTGAATAGCATTTTACTAAGCAATATGTGTCAACACATTAATTCTGAGAAAAATCACTAAACATAATGACCCCACTGGTCTTACTATTGACATATTCACATGCAGGTACAGTGAAACACAGACACATTTGCTTATTCACAATGAGTTACACATACTATACAATTATTGGCACCAGTTGATTGTGCATATCCACTTTTCCCCACATGTACATGTTTCTGTCCCATATGCTGTTAAATGCTAGACATTCTTGAGGGAAAATCACAGTGTGCAGACAAGTGTGTTCTGCTGTGGATACCTTTTACCTGCTGGCTGTGCTGTTCTCCAAAAACTTGCAGTCTTTCTGCAGTGCCTACTATTTTGCAGCACCACCTACAAGAAGTTCATCACCCCATGCCAAACGTGCAGGATAAGTGTGGTCTGCTATGCTCCGCATTGTGCCGGGTGACGGGTGTCATCCATATGTAAAGATATAGCACACTTCTCCACATTACCACTGGATATCAGTTACAGCTAAACTGAAATCTATTTCAACTCAATTATCTGTCAACCAGCATGATTGCAACCCTTTAAAAATGTATTTGACATTGCTCCCTTCCTTCCTACTCTGTCCCACGCCAGAGTCACAGTTCCTCTACTTTTCTGGTACTCTTCTATCCCTGGTGCACTGTGCTTTATAGCGAAGAGTGGTGGTGAGCCTTTGCATGCATACAAGACACAATGATGGCCACGAAATCGATTCCTCGTACTCGAGGTAAGACCTGTTTACTAAGTGAATCCATGCTGCCAAAGAAACCTGTGTTAAGCAATAGGAGTACTATAAAAACAAGTTGCAATGGGGCATCATGAAATCGATGCAGTCTCTGGCCGCAAGTACATGAATGAGAGGGGGACATTGAACGAAGCACATAAGCTGCAGGTGTCTGACTTTTAACAGAACAGACACCTGTGAACGCCAATGAAAATGAATGAAATTCACCACAATTTGGTGGCTGGTGTTTCCTCCCTATCCCGTGAAAAGCGGTGAGCTACAGCTGAGTCCACACAGTGCATCATTCGCCCAGGATGCCTTACAGGGCTCACAGATCTAAATTAAGCAACTTGACCGCTATCTGAACAAAGTGCAAACACATTCATGAATATGTGTGTGTTTGTGTGATGTAAAACATATGGTCTCTCAAGTTTGGAAAGCATTTTTGGACATTTAGTCACATAGATTGCATTGTGGTCCTTGTCCTCACATTCTGTTGCTGTCATGTCATGCTATATATGCTAGCATTTGTGCTTATTATTGCATAAATCTGTTATGTTCATGTTGATTCATGCAACAAGAACATACCCTACACCCTACACAATATTCTGCCTACGTAATGTTCATGTTGCTAGTGCTCAGAAATACATATCTATCACCCTCACCTGTGTCTCTGCAGGAGCGATGGCCGAGCCTCCCTTGACCCCAGTCTTCACTTCCTCTGTTTCACCCGGAGAAATACCTGTCAAATACAAGGTGCACACTCAGACCTGAATTCACCCGATTCCCCTGGGCCCTTCCCTTCTCTTTACTGTGTGCTGTGATGTCCCCCTATGGGCTTACCTTGATCTTTAGTAGGGTGTACACTCCATCCTGCATTTGCAGGGGCGTGATTCACTCATGTGATTGGTGCCAATGTCTCTAGGCTGAGTTCAGATGCCAAACGCTGTTTTATGCCTTCACAACGAGGCTGAGAGTTCAAGGCGCCAGTTTCTTCACTGGCTAGAAAGTCCTTCCCACAATTGAACATTGCGCAGAGAATGTTGAGTGTCCAAAATTGGCCGTATTGTCTTTGTTTGCCCGTATTTTTGTGGGTGAGTAGTGCTGCGTGTAGAAGCTAGCTGCGGGTAGGTTTGTGCAGCGCCTTCAATTTGAGCGTGCCTGGCAATGTCTCTCCCTTTCCCTCGCAGGAGAAATTATGTGGTATTAGCGCCTCGAGTCCAGGTTCAGCGCTATTGGAGACTTGGTGGTTAGGTAAGTTTGCACGGAGGCTTTCAGTAAGTATGCACCACTTAGAGAGAGAGAGAGAGCACAGTGAAATAGGTGTCCGCGTTATTGGAGCAAGCTCAATGAATAATATCTCTTCTTTCTTACATGGGTTTGTGCGCTCGTCCAACTAACCTGGAATCCGGCGTCGCGGGAAGATTCAGCGAATATGCGCAGCATTACTGATTTGCGCATGTTAACGCTGTTCTTCTTTTTTCTAATAGGTGCCGTTGTAGAAGTCCCTTCTTGACTGGAGATAGCTGCAGCATGGAGTAAGAACCAGGTAAGCTGAAGCTGATTGATCCAGAGCGGGTAAGCAGAAGTAGGATGATCCGGAGCAGGTAAGCAGAAGCAGGATGATCCGGAGCAGGTAAGCAGAAACAGGATGATCCGGAGCAGGTAAGCAGATGCTGGCTAATCCAGAGCACGGCAAGTGTGTTGCTGATACAGCTCACAGTAAGCAACACAAAGCACTGGAAGAATCTTGGGTGTGGCTTATATAGCCAGCCACACCCAAACACTATAGAGCTCATGAGTTATCATGCACTTCCCGTTTGCCAACAGGAAGTGGTAACCAAGAAGTTACTACAAACACTAGGAAGGAATGAAAGGAGGGATTTGTTATGGGTTCTTTGTGTGCCTACGCCAGGCCTGCCAAACCTCCACCCAGCTTGCCCCAACTACCTGCCTGTTACCCATGACAATATCCCAGGTCATATTGGTTGGGGCCAAACTGCTACAGGTCAATGGGGATACTGTGACTCTTCACGCTGTGAAAATAGTGGGCAGAAGGCAGTGACATGATTTGGGGTTTGCCAGGGCCACTGCAGTGACCCCTGGGGACCACAGTTGCAACCCCTATGGATTCCCATACTTAAAAAAAACCTTTTCTTTTTTTTAAAAACAACAATTTGGAAGCTCCCCACACCAGGGCTGGTGGGTCCTGCCCAGTCCTCACCCATCAGGGTGAAGGCCAGGCTGGCGAGGCACTCAGTATGGGTTGGAGCTGACTGTGACATGTTACAAATTTCACATGCCACGTTCAGCTACAACCGCTTGTCTCTTCGCTTCCTTGCAGCTCACATACAGGACCCAGGAAGCTCTTGAAGCTTCCTGGTTCCTGTTTGTGAGCAGCATGGAGAAGCTGAGGATGGCCTGCAAGGATGGACCAAAGCCTCAAGAAAAAGATTATAAGGCTTTTTAGTTTTTTTAAATATGATGTGTATTTTGCATGTGTGACGTGCATGTACGATGTATGCATTTGAATGATGGGTGAATGAGAAGTGATAATAATGTGTGATGTGATGCCTGGTTTTGAATGTTCTGTGTGGGTAAGTGCCTGTGTAAAGAATACAATTAGTGGATGTAAGAGAAGGTGTGAGTGACTGGTGGGTGAATGAGAACTGATGTGATCTGTATTTTTGAATGTGATGGGTGGGTGTGCGTGTACCTGTGTAGAGAATGCAATGAGTGGATGCAAGAAAAGGTGTGAATAACTGGTGAGTGAATGAGAAGTGATGTGATGTGTGTTTTTGAATGTTCTCCATGGGTGGGTGTGTGCCTTTGTAGAGAATGCAATGAGTGAAAGTAAGAGAAAGTTTGAGTGACTGGTGGATGAATGAGAAGTGACTTATTTATTTTATTTGTTGCTTCTTAGGCACTTATACACTAAGAACTACTGTTTCAAAGCGCCCACAGGGCATGGAGGGAGCAGAAGTGGGAAATACATTAAAATCACAAAATATAAGAGCATTGGGGGTGGGTGAGTGCTACACATCGAGGAGCCACAGTAGGTTAAAGTGTGAGCCACCAGGGCAGAGGGTGTAAGTGCAAGTTCAGATAGACAGGTGCTGGCCGATTGGCTGCTGGAGGTCAGGGCCCAGAGGATGCATAAGGGCCCAGGACACCAATCACAGCAACTGTGGGATTAGCAGGGGAGAGAAGAAGGGAAGTGGGAGGTAAATATGAGAGTCTTAAGGCGCTACGAAGATCCTGATCAAGGCACAGAGGTAGGGGGAGGCTGTTCCATAGGAGGAGCTGAGGAAAGCGAACAACCACCTGTCCTCTGTTTAGCAAAACGCTTTACACACAAAGAGTTTGAGCCAGAGGAGCGTAGTGGTCTGGGGGGTGTATTTAGTAAGGTAACGTTGAAGATAGCAAGGCCCCGGGGCCAGCCCGCCTTGTGGATGATGCAGAGGGATTAGAATTTAATATGTGCAGCAACAACGAGCCTGTGAAGAGTTTTAAGTGCAGGAGAGATGCGGTCCCTTGGTTTAAGGACAAGGATAAGTCTTGCTGCCTATTCTGGATTAGCTGGAGGAGTGGCAGAGTGGAAGAATGTATATTCAGTAGGAGGCTATTGCAATAGTCAAGCCTAGAGAGAACCAGGGCCTGGGTCACCTTGAGCCTCTGGGGGAAAGTGATGCAATGGAGAATTCCTTTGAGAAGGAAGAGCTAAAGGTGGGACTTCTTGGAAATGTCCTGAGTGTGAGGGAGGAGAGAGAGAGAGGAGTCGAAATTGAATACAAGGTTTTTGGCTTCAGAAGAGTGCACAGGGGGGAGCCCAAAGAGGAAGGCCAGAGTGAAGAGAAGAAGGAATGACTGTTGGGTGAATGAGTATGAATGTGATGGTGTGTTTTTGAATGTTCTGTGTGGGTGGGTGTGTGCCTGTGTAGAGAATACAATGAGTGGATGCAAGAGGTGTGAGTGTGAGTGACTGGTGGGTGAATGAGTATGAATGTGGTAGTGTGTGTTTGAATGTTCTAGGTGGGATTTGGTGTGTTTCTGTATGGTAAATCCAGTGTGAGTGAATGTGAGAAGGGATGTGTGGGTGAGTGACCAGTGTGTGAAAGTGAAGGTGTGTGTGTGTGTAAGGCCCTGGGAGACTGGAGATCACTGGAGCATTTTTGACACATCCTTTATTGACTTTGCATGTTTTACTGGTATTTCGGGCAGGGCCAAATTCTTGTGTGTCATTACCTAGCTAGACTGTCATTTCAGTCTAGCTATTGCTTACTGTGGCATGACATTTATTACTCAGCATCTTTAAAACAACAAACATGATAAGTAGTGTTCCCTGTTTTGGTGTAGCGGCCTGTATATTTTTTATTGCAACATGACATTTTATTAATTGAGCATCTATGATGAATCAAGCATGATAAGGGTACTTATGGGTCTAGAATGGCTTACATTGGAACCAGTTAGGACATTCTTTCATATTGTGACTTGTCACTTTTAATGGCCAATCCAACGGGAGAATATTCTGGTATGTAATGGTATATATTGGCAGAGCCAGTTTTGTGCCCAGTGCCAGTAATGATACTATAAAAAATTATCTTAAAGCGAACATGAGTATGGTCTTGTATGGGAATAATAGCATATGTTGGTGGATCCACCATGGAATTGTATGGGCACCGCCAGCATGAAAATGTTTTTATACGGGCATATATTGTAGGGACAGGCATGATAATGCATTGGGAAGTGCCCTGTGTACTTTTGATGACTTGCGTCTATTGTACTTTTTTCATGATTTACCCTACACCCTACAAAACGGATTGTTGGCCTTTTACCCACATTGTTGGCCTTTTACCCACCTTTTCACAGAACATTTGCTGTGTAATCTATCATTTTAACCTATTATTCAAAATATGTTCTCAGGGGAGGGATAAGAATGACCCCTGACTGCACCCGAAACCCATTTTCATTAGTACGGGCTCCCTCGCTATGCTTGGTTGCAATCATATACTTCTGGCAAATTTTTACACCCTCCAAAAAAAAACTTCTAAATATTTGTGGAAAAGGCACTTCCCCCTTCTTTCTATGTCCCGTCACACATTTAAGCTGTGATTAAAAAACATATTTACTTCTTTCACTTGCAGTAGTGCAAGCCCCTGCAGCGGCAATATCATCATAGACATTGCGCACATGTGGTGGTCCGGAGCGGCCCAGGGTGTGGTGTGCCCTGTGTTTTGTTAAGGACCCGGGGGGGGTTCACAGCATGGCTCACAGGGCACCCCCAAATGTTGTACTAAGCCATTGGTCACCACTGGGTCTGACAAAGGGGTATTGTGCAGTGCACACCTTGAAGTCTGCCATTGAGTCTCCGGGTGAGGAGCAACTCATGGATGTTCTCAATTTAAAATATCTGTGGGGTGCCATGGATGTATGTGTGCAGCAATGATATTACATTAAATGGTGTTTTTTTAAAGTCATCTGGCACCCAGTATTACACTTAGATAATAAAAATGATATGTGGTCTTGGGTATATTGAAAGAACCTTTCCAAGGTATTATACTCCAGTGAAGATAACATTATCAGGTGCACTCCTGTGCGCATGCAGACCAGTATAATAAGTTTCTACTATCTCATTGGTAGCTGACTCATAGATACATGTATACCAGGGAATTTTGTTGATACTAAGATATTGATTCATGGAATTATTTGCGCTGAAAAGCGGCGATTTGTGTGCCATTCAAACCGCAAATCCCCATTTGTTAAACAGGGATTTGCGGGCAGAATGGCACACAAATCCCTGTTTTTCGGCCCAAATAATTCCATGAATCAGCCGATAAATTCTGGTGCATGATTTAATTTTCATGCCTGGTTCTTGCAGCATTGTTTAACACGGCAACCTCACACATAACACGTACTTTGGTGTCCATTGATATATAGATGCTACATACACTAGCTGTAGCCTTCGTTAGAGGTTCCGGTTACCCTGTTACAAATACTGCATTATATATGTTTTACATGTAGACTCCGCGTCGAACTGGAAAATGACATTCCACAAATGTGTGATCGTGGACAAATCATGACTCCATCTGTGCCTCGGTTCTTATATCTGGCTGAAATTAGAGCAACTGGAAACAGGGGTTCTAGATGCATCTGAAAAATCTGAAGGTTGTTTGCCATCACTTCCTGTGATGTCACTTGGGGACGCGGTCAATTTACATCACTGCTGGTGAGGTAATCAGGGGGTCAAGGGTCATGCAATGTCACTTCCGCTACCCCTGCATTTTGGTGACATGATGTCCCTGTTTCTGAATCATGTGTGTATATTTAGATTCAACAGAGTAATACAGGTATAGGTGCAACAAGATAATTACTCCAGCTTCACACTGATGTGAGTGAGTTTGCATGTGAACAGCCACAATTAAGTGTGCAAGGCATATAGGAATATTTCCCTAAACTCCCCTACTCTATCCAAACTATGTACCCTATCCCTGTTTCCAGTTTCCCTCAAACCCCCACACCTATCCACAACCTATCCCTAATCCTTCTTCCTCCCTTTAGCTGTCACGAGGTACACTGTAACTTTAGAAATAAGGAACCCATACCAACCAAGGTGGGAAGGGTCATCCCTTGTGGCTTCTGTGGTTTGGGATGGGGTGTCATTATAACTCCCTGGTTTGTGACATAAACCCCAGCCCCTGGTTTGGGTTAATTACATCACCCAAGCCAAATGGAGGGGGCTCATTTGCCTTCAACTGAGGTGCTAATGGTGCTGCAGGATATTCAGGTTTAATTAGCTCATTCTAGGCAGCAAACAACATTAAAAGCCTTGGTGCATAGGTTGATGACTCAAAGGACTGCTTTACCTTTCACTGAGGCTGTAGCATCGCCAGGTCGGGTGGAACGGCCATCTACGTTAGTAGTTCATCAACCAAATAATGTTCCCTTTGCTACCCCAGAGCGATTTGCTGGAGACCCAAAAGAATGCTTGACATTTTTAACCAAATGGCAGTTACATTTTCAAGGGAGAACCACATTTGTTAGTTCCTATTTGATGGGGAAGCTGCAGCTTGGGATATGCCACTAGCACAGAAAGATGGCCCCATATTATATAATTGGGACTTATTTAAGGCTGAGTTTGCAAGACTATTTGATCGACAGCACTTGTCTCTCGTACAGGATAAGGAAGTGTTGGCATTACGGCAGGGTTTTAGGGATCTATTGTCTTATGTTACCCATTTCAATCGACTCATAATTGAGACTGACTGGCCGACTTCAACGCAAACTGTGTTATTCTATCAAGGTCTTCAAGATGCGCTTAATGATGTGATTTCCCAGGTGTAACCAAAGCCTACAGCTTTTTCCGCTCTCATTGATTTAGCCCTTAGTTTAGATAATCAGATTAATTAAGTTAAGGAGACAGGAAGAACCCGGAAACAAAACCTTTTGTCTGTTTGGATACAGAACATGTTTTTCAAGCATGACAGGCAGGAGGGGAACCTTTGCAAATAGGGAGTGTACAGGTACCTTTGTCTAATGAAGAAAAAGAGAAACAAAGACAGCCTCATCTCTGTATTGTGGCAATTCAGGGCATTTTATTTAGACCTGTCAAAACACTCCAAATTGGAGATTTAGAAGTGAAAACAGCAAAATGGAGTCAGGAAAAGGCATGGCTCAACCCTAGAGGGGACAGGGATTCAAGCTTGATAACAAGTAAATACACCAATTAGGTAGCTAACACATTGCACAATAGAACTCTGTATTTGAACATTCTGGTCACTTTATTTTGTGCTGGAAATAAACCCACCTTAGCGACTATCGTCGACTCCGGAGCCACCAGTAATTTTGTGGACATCACTTTGGCCAGTAAATTATGATTTTCATCAATTTGTAAATGGAATCCATAAGTGGTGCAGTCGGTGGATGGGTCTACATTAGCATCATGGCCAATCACAGTGCTGACACAACCCATGCATATATTCTGTTCAGCTGACGGCAGCTCTTCAGTTGAGGATTATTCTAGGCATTCCCTGGTTGGTTAAACATAACCCTTTAACCAGATGGATAGAGCAGAAGATAGCTTTTGACTCTGAGGGGTGCTCAACTCATTGGCAGGCCTTGATTAGCCCAGCTACATTCCTGGTGGAAGGGCCAACAGGGACAATATGATTGGAGCCATGGAGGTGAAACTTCCAGAGATATATCAAATGAAGTATTTAATTAAAGAAAGGCAGAAACATTGCCACTGTACAATTGTGTGATTGATTTGTAACCCAATGCTAAGTTACCATGCAGCCGAATATATGCTCTTACGGAAGCAGTGAATTTACACTTGAAACAGTATTTGGATGAAATGCTAGAGCGAGGGTTCAGAGGAAATTCACATTGACCAGTGTTGTCCTCTCGTTTCTTTGTACCTAAAAAAGGAAGGCACTCATAGGACATGCATTAATTATTGAGCACTCAATAAAGTCACAATTAAGAATCACTTCCCACTCCCATTGATTTCCATACTCCTTGATCAAGTGAAATCAGCAGTGATATAAACCAAGCTAGAATTAAGGGGTGCTTACTATCTGATATGTGTGAAAGGGGGAGATGAGTGGACACCAGCATTTATGACCAAGTTCGGGTTGTTCAAATATGTAGTGATGCGATTTGGGTTGTGCAATGCCCCTGCGCCGCATCTCAACATTTCATAACAACATCATTTTGATTTACTTTGAGTCCAGGGAGCAACACATCTCCTGTGTGAAAGCAGTGCTTAAAAGACTGAATATCAGTTATATGTAAATTTGGAGAAGTGTGTGTTCCATGTAGAAAATGATGAGTTCTTGGGGCTAATTTTGACTCCAATAGGAGTGGACATGGACAATGAAATGATTCAGTCAGTAACGGAGTGGCCTTCACCACTATGTGTCAGGGATGCGCAGTTGTTCTTGGGGTTTGCAAACTTCTATAGGAGGTTCATTGGCTACTTCTTCAAATGATGTCACCTATTACAAGGTTGTTGAGGCAAAACACCCATTTCAAAAAAGATAGGGAGAACGAGGGGGCATTTCTGGAGTTAAAGATCGCCTTTATGGAATCTCATGTGTTGAGACATGCAGTGGCAGAAAAACCATTTCAGGTTGAGACAGACGCATCAAAACAGGCAGTGGGGTCAGTGTTGTCTCAGCAAGATCAAGAGGGAGTATGGCATCCAGTGGCATTCTATAACTGTAAATGCAAGGGTTGTGAGCAAAATTATTCAATCACTAACAAAGAATTACTAGCCACTAGAGCAGCAATCCAGGTTTGGAGGCATTATCACATCGGGTCATGTCATCAGGTCACAGTGATGACTGACTATAAGAACCTGCACTATTTAAATTCAGCTAGGACCTTGAGTCCCTGGCAGGTGAGGTGGTCTCAATACTTCAATGAATTTGATTTTGTGATGACCTATTGGCCTGGTAGGAAGAATGGGTAGAAGGATATCTAAACTAGATAACAACATCAGGCGATTCACATTACCAAATGTAAGGCAATCATTTCTCCAGACAGGATCATTGGGGCAGTTACAAAGAGATTACTTGAACAGATACAGAATAGTCTGACGGGAAAGGAGTTAAGCTCTTGGGTGGTGGGTCATCCCTTAAGAAACTCCCCCATCACAGCCAGCGCCATATTTACATATGCAAGCATTACAAGATAAACCTTTGTTTTGGTGCCGTAAGTCTCCATTGGCATTCCATCCAGAGTAATGGAAGACTCAACACATGTTGACAAAATATTTTTGGTGGCCGGAGATGAATAGGCATATACTTAATTATTTGCAGGGTTGTGATGTGCGCATGCAAAGTAAGGTGGATCATTCAAAGAAAATGGGCTTGCTGCAGACTTTACCTACCCCTGATGTTCCTCGCACACATATTTCTATGGACTTAGTGACCAATTTACTAGAGGGTCATAAATATGACACACTTTGTTCCATGTAGAGGAGTGTAAAGTGCTAGTCAACTGGCACAATTATTTTGACAACTTATAGTGTGATTGCATGGTTTTTCCAAGACTATGGTATCAGAACGTGGAACGCAATTTACCTCTTGGAATTTGCTTGCTTTCACAAATTGTTGGGAGTCAGCCACGCGCTCTCAACTAGTTACCATCCACAAATAGATGGACAAACAGAAAGGGTGAACCAGACAGTGGAGCAATATATACAATGGTGTTTGGCAGATGGAATGACATCATGGGTGCAGGCGTTGTGGACAGCTGAATTTACATATAAGAATACAGAGCACATTTCCCTGGGAATGTCACCAAATGAATGTTTATATGGTTCTGAACAAAACATGCTCATGGAAACATTGCCAGCAAAGGATACTTTTCCAGGAGTAACAGAGCACAAGCAGTTGCTTCTTGCGATTAGGTAGCAGGCACAAATAAACTTGGAAAAAGCTAAGGAGACATACAAGAAACAAGCAGACACGAAACACTGTGAGACTCCCACATATGAGAGTGGAGATAGAGTGTGGTTATCAACCCAACATTTACGACTAACTGGGGCACATAAATGCATGCCTAAGTTCATTGGACTGTATGTCATTAATACGGGCGTGTCCCTGACAAATTGAAATTGCCTAGTCATTTGAAGATCCATCCAGTTTTCCCTGCAGCTCCTGGTATTCACAGAAAAGCACCACCGGTCATCATGAGGGATGGAAAACAGGAATTTGAATTTCAGCGACAAAGTCATTTGTGGTATCTTGTGAAGTGGATGGGCTATGGACCCGAAGACTGCTCATGGCAACCGGCTGAGTCAGTACATGCTCCATGTTTGGTGAGACAATTGCGTATGTGATTTTTGAGAAAGCCTGGGCTGGGTCAGCCCCCTGGGAAGGGGGACAATGTTAGGTGTGTGGGGGCTTGTGGCCAAAGCCAACAAATTGGCCAAATAAGTATTGGCATTGTGTGATGTGGGCCCTCAGATTACATTACACAGAAGTCAGGGGGCCTGTGTACTGTGGCACACATTGAATTTATAAGCACTGCTTCCACCCGTGCCATGTTCTGGTGATTCACATTTGGAGACATGGCCGGAGGTGTAGGTGTTCAAGGGCGCACAATGAGTCTGATTTCCCCGGCTGTGGCAGTGAGCATTGGCAAACCTGGGACTCTTGGCGGAATTCTCTCTTGAGGCGCTGGGGAGCGAAGGTTATCAACCCAACATTTACGACTACCTGGGGCACATAAATGCATGCCTAAGTTCATTGGGCTATATGTCATTAGTACGGGCGTGTCACTGACAAATTGAAATTGCCTAGTCATTTGAAGATCCATCCAGTTTTCCCTGCACCTCCTGGTATTCACAGAAAAGCACCACCGGTCATCATGAGGGATGGAAAACAGGAATTTGAATTTCAGCGACAAAGTCATTTGTGGTATCTTGTGAAGTGGATGGGCTATGGACCCGAAGACTGCTCATGGCAACTGGCTGAGGCAGTACATGCTCCATGTTTGTTGAGACAATTGCGTATGTGATTTTTGGGAAAGCCTGGGCTAGGTCAGCCCCCTGGGAAGGGGGACAATGTTAGGTGTGGGGGGGCTTCTGGCCACAGCCAACAAATCAGCCAAATAAGCACTGGCATTGTGTGATGTGGGCCCTTAAATTACATTACACAGAAGTCTTGGGGCCTGTGTACTGTGGCACACATTGAACTTATAAGCACTGCTTCCACCCGTGCCATGTTCTGGTGATTCACGTTTGGAGACATGGGTGGAGGCGTAGGCGTTCGAGGGTGCACAATGAGTCTGATTTCCCCGGGCTGTGGCAGTGAGCATTGGCAAACCTGGGACTCTTGGCGGAATTCTCTCTTGAGGCGCTGGGGAGCAAAGGCCAGCACTGGCGTGGTGTACACAGTTGAACTGCTTCCTGGACTGCAGCAGTGATTCCATTACAGCCTGTGTCCAGTGGTGAGCTATGGCTGAGTTACCACAGCACACCCTTCACTCAGGATGCCTCACAGGGCTCCCGGCCTAAGTTAAGCAACGTAACCACTATTTGAAGAAACTACAAAAACGTTCATGAATATGTGTGTGTGTGTGTGACATTTGGTCATATAACTCACGCTGTGCTCATTTTCCTCACATTCTGTTGCATTCATGCAAGCATTTGTGTTTTCCATATTATAAGTCTGTTATGTTCATGTTGCTTCTTGTTTTTGTCATGTTCATGTTACTTTTGCTCAGAAATCCATGTTACATGTCATATTATTTGGGGCCAAACTGCTACAGGTCAGTGGGGAGTTGTTGACTCTTCACACTGTGAAAAGCTTGTGCAGGAGGTGAATCGTGTGTATAGTTGGAGTAAACAGAGTAATACAGGTTATAGCTGGAACAGAATCATTACTCCTGCATCATACTGGTGTGAGTGTGTTTGCATGTGAACACCCACAATTAAGAGGGGCAAGGCGTATTGGAATATTTCCCTAAACTCCCCCTCACTATCCAAAAATACATGCCCTAACCCTCTTTCCGGTTTCCCTCAAATGCCCATACCTATCAACAACCTCTCCCTAATCCCTCTTCACCCATTGGCTGTCTCGTGGCCCCCTGTAACTTTGGAAATTAGGAATCCGTACCACCCAAGGTGGGAGGGGTCATCCCATTCAGCTTCTGTGGTTCGGATTGGGGTGTCGCTATCCCTGCCGGAATTGTGACAGGAGAACAGTGAAGGAGGATAGTGGAATAACAACCTCTGTATCCTTGGGCTATCAGAGAAAGAGGAAGGGCCCAGCATGGAATACTTTCTGGAGCAATGGCTGACAACCTGATGGTACCGAAGAAAAGTTCAAACTTCTTCTCCATAGAGTGGGCTCACCGGGTCACAATGAGTTGTCCTGTCCGTAGCACCTCTCTTAAACTACTTGGAACATGATACCCTCTTACACATGGCAAGGGCTATGGGCCTGATCATATACAATGGGAACTGGAAGGGTTCTTTCCGGAATATACAAGGGAAGTGCAGTGAGCCTGCCAATCCTTTGTCTCCATCAAAAAGAAACTGCTATCTCTTGATATGAAGTATGTTCTTTTTTTCCCAAAGCTGCTTAAGGTGTACCACAAGGGAACTGTCCACCTCTTTCATAATCCTAGGGAAGCAAGGGACTGGATGGAAACACACATTCTATCTGCATCAGTATCCAGATCACCCAAAGACCAGTCCAGCACACGACCTGACCGGGTGTCCCCTTGCGTCTTGTTCGATACTCAGGACTCCAACTCACCTGAAGCCATCAGCAATGTTCGATAACTGGCAGGCACTGGATGAAAGGGAAAAGGTGGACCCTTTTTCCCCATCAAGATGACAGACAGCAACTCACTGTCTCTCTAGAGTTATATTTTCCTACAACCAAGTTACTGTGGAGGGGGAGCCCTGGGGGGGAGGGCTTGAATGCAGTTCTGGCTGGTCTCCCCCGATCAAGGTTGATTTGTTTATCTTGTGCCATCTTTCCACTGGGTTTGGTGACAGGTGTTTCTAGTTAGGATGGGAAGTATGGGGGAGGTTGGGTTGAAACATAGGAAGGGGTGGGGGTGTTTGTTGGATTTGTGCTTTCTTTTTTTGATTTGGAAATCTACTGGGGTACTAGGTTGTGAAGGGATTTCTCTGTCTTTCTGAACAGATTGAGGGTGCTGGCTTCTCTTCCGGTGCAATATTTCTTATCCCACAAATTTGGCAGTAGGATATGGGCTGAGGTTGCTTTCCTTTTTAACCTGGAATGTGAATGGGTTAGGGTCCAGTGTTAAGAGATGGCTGGTGCTGCAACTTCTCAACTGGCAATCACCCAACCTAGTCCTCCTTACTGAAACCCACATGGCTGGGTCGGAATGTCGGTTTTTCAAACGTACAAATTATTGGGTGGAGGTGCACAATGGGTTCCCTAGAGGGGTGAGAGGCGCCCCAATTCTGATACAACGGCGGCTCCCCTTCCAGCTTCTGACTGTGACACAGGATTCCCAAGCAAGCTTTGTTCTGGTGAGGGTGGAGTTATGGGGGAGTTCTGGGGTATGTTATGCATATATGACATCTGCCCCCGGTACTGGACCTTTTGAATCTAAACAGCTCATTAGAATACTCATGCAGGCATCTTGATCTTTGGGAGTGTGGGTTCAATGATGTCATGGACCCGCTTCAAGACCGAACACATTCCAGGGGCAGTAACACTGGCACCTCCATGAAACTAACCACCCGTTCACTTGCATTGGCGTTGTTGGATGCCTGGAAGGCTCTGCACCCCTCGGATCACAGTTTCTCCTCTCTGTCGTGGGTGCATGGCTCCATTTCCAGGATTTACTTATTTTTTAATCCACATGGAGACCTACAAAAGCTTAAGTCAGTCCATTCTTCGGCTGAGGTATCTCAGTCCCTTCTCCACTGGTCATGGAGCTCACTACTGGCAGAGGCAGGGTGAAGGCACTGTGGTCTTCCCTGATTTCCAGGAGGGAGTATCCTCCAAGACAACTGAGAATTTCAACCAAAAATGAGTGGACGGTACACGGCTCAGAAGTACTGTGGGAGGGCTACAAGGCAGTACTTGGGGGTGAAATTATATTTCTTGTCACATCACATAGGTGAACACATAGGGAGGCAATATGCTAGGCATAAGAGCTTGAGATAGCTGCAGAAGTGGAATACCTGGAGGTAGAAATACCAGACAAGCTGGAGATCCTCCTGAGTGCCCATGACCGGCTTATAAACATGGCCCTCGACAATGCCAGGCAAGCACACTGGCTCAAGTGTAGTCAGACATATGAGGCAGGTTACCGTGCCAGTAAAACGTTGGCTTGGCTTGAGAAGAGGGACAGGGGGAACAGACATGTGAGGGAAATAGTTGAGACTGTGGAGGTGTGGTTTGTGGAAGATGCAGGGATTGCGGAAGCGTTTGCCTCCTATTATTTGGACCTCTCTCACTCCCGACAAGCTCAGGGCCCATCTGTAAGATCCCCTCAGTGGGATCCTGTGGTACAAGTACTGTTACCCCTCGTTTTAAGATAACTGATATAACCAGTTTATTCTCTTGAGGTGCCCTACGAACGTCAGGGAGGTGGACGCAGGTGCATCATTCTTTTACTTTAACTGTGAGGGGAGTACAAAACATCACCATGTAAGGGCCTTGGAACCGAGGATTGTTCCACCTACATACAAAATTGTGGATATACACAAGGTCTACAGGCAGTAGTAGTTGTGTGGTCATCTGCTCAAAATCTGTCACCATAGTACTCTCACCATATGGTGTCTCTATCGTCACGATCCTGGGAGGTGTAATCTGTCAGGAGACACATTTAATTGCCAGAGTTAGCATACGCAAATATTCTTTGAACTCCTCCCCTAGCACTGCTGCAGCCCTATGTGCATCAGAAGCCCTCCTTACAGGGGACATGGGAGTATGCACACACCGGCCAGTGACCACTTTGTTGGGTGACAAATGGTGGTCTTTGCTTGGCTGCATGTGTAAACTGAATAGGGCCAGGGGCAAACAGTGCACCCAGTTTTTCTTCAATGTGGTACACAGTTTTGATAATTTACTTTTAAGGAGCCCATTTATTCTCTGCACAGCGCCATTGGCCTTTGAGTGATAAATGCATCTGGTGCTTAATGCCAAGTAGTGTTGTAACGTGTTAAAATAATGCATTAAAAAATGATTGCCATTGTCTGACCTCAAAATCTTGCACACACCCAATCACAGGAATACTTCCAGCACTAAGAACCTTGCAGCACACTTGGCATCTGGGTGTGCACACAGCCCCGTTTCCAACCACCTAGAAAAAGGACAGGACCACCACAATGAGGTACCTAGATCCTTTACAACGCTCACCCATATCAGCATAGTGTAATCCACAGAACGGCCCAGTAGGGCAGGGCAAGATGCCCTGTAATGTACTTAGTGTCATCCCTGTACTTAAACTTTGACATGTAGTGCAATGTATGACCATTTCTGTAATGCTTTCCTGGATGTTTGGTATAAACTAGTCCTCCTGTATGTCTGCGGCTATGTGCTGCTTTGAACTTTGGGATGGATAATGTAACTGTTTCAACGCAACTGCTAGCAGCTCCTTCTGTTCCAGAGGGAGGTGCCGGCCGAAGAGAACGATCTTCCCCCAACTCGTTGCTTAGAAAGGTAGATACTTCTGAAGAGAAAGCTGGAGGTATTTTGGTCCCAGTCCCCAGAAGGCCTTGTGGACAAGGCAAAGGGTCTTAAATTTCATCCCAGCAGCCACTGTGAGCCAGTGGAAAGATGTCCGTGGTGGAGAGATACAATCCCTGGCCAAGTCTCGCAGTCCTGTTCTGGTTGAGTTGCAGAGGACAGAGAGTAGAGGTTGGTAGATTTAGTCAAGCCTTGCGAGAACCAGAGCTCTGGAGACAGTGAACATCTGTAGGAAGGATAGGAAAGGAAGAATACCTCTGAGGAGGTGCAGTTGGTAGTTTGACTTCTTAGATACTTTGGAAATATGAGGAGAGAAGGAGAGTGTGGAGTTGAAGAACCCTGAGATTCTTAGCCTCACAGGTGGGAGCAGGAGGAGGGCCAAGGGAGGCCGGCCAGAGAGCGGCGGTGCAGGCATGCAGATGAGGAGAATCTCTGTCTTACTGGCATTCAAGCAGAGATCATTTGCGGCACACCACTCCAAGATTGCAGACAGACAGTCAGGGTTAAGAGAAGGAAAAGAGGCAGAAGAGGGGAGCCTGAAGGCAAGTTGGGTGTCATCCGCATAGCACTGGAAGTCAGAGCAGAGAGCAACAAAGTGGTGGGCAAGAGGTGCCAGGTATTGGTTGAACAACCAGTGGGAAAGGTTAGACTCCTTGGAAGGATAGCTCAGGTGCAACATTCTCACCTTGGAAGCAAGACAACACAGAGCAACACAGGTTCTATCCCCGTATCCTCGCTTAGAAACCTCTGGGTATTTAAGCGTGTTATACGCAACTAGTACAAAAACTCCTGTAACAGCGCCTCAATGCGCCCGGGCTGTGTGAGTGCTTTAACAATGCAAAAATAAATAAATAAGCTCCTGGGACATTACTGTCTTCCCAGAGGTCTCCCACCTCCATAGCAGATCTGTCGGGGATTGCTTGCAACCTCTCCGTAACCACACCTCTTTCTCCCTTTCAGGTGCCCTTTCTTGTAACTCGATGATCTGGGAGATAGGCAATGCTGTGTAAGTGTCATGATCTCTGCTTCCAAAAGGTCAGGGTTTTCCCAACTCCCTTGGAAGCAGATCCATAACCCAGGTTCCGAGTGCCAACCAGTCCCAATTGGGACCTTTTGGACCCAGTCCTGGCGCCAGTGGCACCAGGCTCATAAATATGCCCAGTCCCAGCGCTGGAAGCGCCGGGCTCATAATGCTTGGGTGGACTTACCTGCAGCACACCATGCTGCTTACTTGCCTGCCAGTTGAGTCTCTGATCCTCTTCTGTTTGGAACTACTTTTCCTGTTGGGTGGGGCAGGAGCCACTCCCTAGATTCAGAACACTGGAACTCTTCTGGAAAGCAGGAACTCTTTTCTTACCTAGGCGTGGCTGTGGAAGGAGACACCTAAGCACTACAGGAGGCTATTTAAACCACACCCGATGGATGAATCTTGCTTTGCGTTATTCTGCATCCTCAGCAGCAGAACGCTCATCGTGTCTTCTGCATCTGATCCTGGGCCTAAGGAAAAAGGCTTACCATTCTGAATCCAGTCTTCAGCAACACCTATAAAGACAAGAAAGAACAGGTTAGCATTACGGTCTTCAGTGACAGCTCTTCACTTACCTGGTCCATCGGCTGTCACCAACGCCTCGCGCTGCATTCCGGCATCTGAAAGACAAAGGCTTACCTACTCTTCGTGCGCTCCGGAGGTCTTCACACTGCATTCCGGCATCTGAAAGACAAAAGCTTACCAACTCTTCGCACGCTCCGGAGGCCTTCGGCGCTGCATCCCGTATCTGAAAGACAAAACAAGGTGCGTTTAAAGACATTGGGGAACTTTAATACTCACGTGCCATTACTCCTTTCCACATCTAACCCAGTGGGTATTCCGGCACCCTGCAGCCGCCCCGAACTTGTACCTGCAAAATAAAAAGACAGTTAGAGCGCATCGTGAAGCAGGCAACAAGCGCTTACTTACGTGCTTCCAGCCGCTTCTATTCATCACACGGGCTCCATCTTCAACTCACTTCAGCCCGCCATCCGCCATCGCCGGAACCCTGCAAAACAAGAGACATCATTACTAAAGACTTTAAAGACATTAGAATTACTCGAAACTTACCGTTCGTGCAGTAAACGACGGACAGCAGTCCTCTGAAGTCAAGAGGCCTGCTCCTCTTATCCAGTGAAGAAACTGGTTACAGCACCCTGCCTCGAGGCAGATGGAGAGCACGGCGTTCACTTACCTAAGGTGAGAGCGTTAACCTTTGGGGTTCTACAGGAGAAGAGAAAGGGAAGAAGAGAGAGACATTCAATAACCCAGTTCATTAATCCCACATTTTCTATCTGCAGACATCTTACCCTTCGAGCCAGACATACAGTGCACAGAGGTCCAGCCCAAAGAGCCAGCCGTGTGTTACACATCACCTTTGAAGATACGGTATACGCCCAGTCAAGACCGGCGCCTCTACGGGAATCAGGTGAGCGTTACAGAACGCAAAGCCTACCACAAAACTCCCGTCCAGGCGCTATGGAAACCTCGGATACCGACCAGCTAGCCCAGTTACTTGGGGAACTAAGGGCAGAAGTGCATGCAGCCCGTCAGGAAACGAACGCTCTAAGAAGGGAACTGATTATTTCCAAGGAGCGAACAGATGATCTCGCTAGACGATTGCTACAGTCACAAGCCGGACAGACCCCGTTACCCGCATCTGGGGGAAATCTTCCTTCTACATCCTCTATGAATCCAGTGCAGATCAACCTACCTGGGAATGTACCTCTGGCTCCGCCCGAACGATTTTCTGGTGACCCAAAGAGGTTTGCAGTATTTCTCAATCAGTGCCGGTTGCATTTCTTATGCCGGCCAGCAGCCTTTCCAACTGATCAAGCTAAAGTAGCTTTCGTGCTTTCGTACCTTAGTGGCAATGCGGCAGACTGGTCGATCCCTCTAGTAAATCAAGACCTTTTGGCTTATATTGCGTCTTTCAACAGACTGATAGTGGAAACTCACTGGCCTGAGGACAAAAGGATTACGCTGTTTTATAGAGGTCTACGCGGAGAGCTCAAAGATGTGTTAGCCCAAGTAGTGAATCCCCCACAAGATTGTTCGGACTATATAGACTTAGTCGTTCAAATAGATCACAGACTGCAGAACAGGAAGGCCGATCGTTCCAAGTTTGATGCTCGAGTATTTTCCAAACCGCCAACTCCTTCCAAAGGAGTAGACTCCGGGGAACCCATGCAAATAGGGGGTCTGAAAGGTCCTCTAACACAAAAGGAGAGGGAAAGGAGAAAACAGTTGCAATTATGCCTCTATTGCGGAAACTCAGGGCACTTTCTTCGAGACTGTCCGGTGAAACCTGCCAAGAAGGCAGTAGGAGCTGCAGTTACCAAAGTTACAAACTCTGAGCAGGGAAACGACCTCGCCCGACAAGAATAGAGGTCCTCTTGCCGAGCGTGAAAACCAGTTCCGTGACCTCGCATTTCGTGATACCTATGGTCCTCATTATCCCTGATAATCCGGATCGATTACATGCAATTGAAGCTTACGTCGACAGCGGTGCCATCGGCAATTATGTGGATCATGAAATGGTTTTGAGGATGAATCTAACTCTTTGTCCCAAGGCTGTAAAGGACGTCATTACTACGGTGGATGGTACGGAGATAGCCTCCGGGCCAGTAACGCATACCACTCAAGAAGTGACGCTAGTAAGTCAAGATGGACACCATGAGAAGATCGTGTTCGATGTGATCAAGGCCCCTCAGTTTCAGATTATTCTAGGAATACCTTGGTTAGAGAAACACAATCATCTGATCGATTGGCGAGCAAGAACGGTCCAGTTTCCAGAATGTGTCTCTACTTGTCACCCTCCACCTGGTGTTGCACTGGCAGCAATTTCTTCAGAGACTCCCCAGTTACCTCCCGAATACCTAGAATACCAAGATGTTTTCCGGACGGATCAGGCTAACTCTCTACCTCCTCATAGGTCTTATGACTGCCAGATCGACCTGATACCTGGATCTACTCCTCCTTGTAGTAGAATTTATGCCCTCACCGAGCCTGAGAACCTTCACCTTCGACAATACCTGGATCAATACCTGGCAAATGGGTTTATTCGTCCTTCCAAGTCCCCTGCTTCTTCAGCTTTGTTCTTCGTTCCAAAAAAGGAAGGAGACCTTAGAACTTGTATAGATTATCGCTCCCTGAACCAGATCACCGTTAAGAATAGATATCCGTTACCTTTGATCCCTGAACTCCTGGACCAAGTCAGAAAAGCATGCATATATACAAAGCTGGATCTTAGAGGAGCTTACCACTTGGTACGAGTAAAAGAGGGCGATGAATGGAAGACGGCCTTCCGCACCAAGTATGGGCTATTTGAATATCAGGTCATGCCCTTCGGACTTTGTAATGCCCCGGCCGCCTTTCAATATTTTATGAACGATGTCCTCAGAGAGCTCATAGATGTGTGTGTTGTTGTTTACATTGACAACATCCTCGTTTATTCTTCATCGGAATCTGAACATCGGAAACACGTGAAAATGGTCCTCGAAAGATTGCGTCAACACAAACTTTTCGCTAAGTTGGAAAAATGTGTTTTCAACGTGACTGAAGTTGAATTCTTGGGATTCATATTATCACCTGGCGGAGTGCGTATGGATTCAAAGAAGGTCGATGCAGTTCTCAAATGGCCATCACCATGCTCTGTAAAAGGTGTGCAAAGCATGTTAGGCTTCGCTAACTTTTACCGCAGGTTTATCCCCGAATTCTCTCGAATAGTCCAGCCCATCACTGCCTTGTTAAAGAAAAACAAACGTTTTGAATGGTCTACCAAGGCGGAACAAGCTTTCCAGGATTTGAAGACTAAATTTATCTCTGCACCAATCTTAAAACACCCTCGCCCCGAACTTCCCTACATCGTGGAAACTGATGCTTCAAGCCTTGCCATGGGGGCAGTTCTATCACAAAAGGACCCGGTAACCAATCAGTTGCATCCCGTGGCATTTTGGTCCCGCAAATTCTCGCCTCCTGAAATCAATTACACGATTACTGACAAGGAACTTCTGGCTATCAAGTCTGCCTTTAAGGCTTGGCGGCATTATCTGCTGGGGGCCCGACACACCGTTACTGTGATTACGGATCACCGAAACCTGCAATATTTGAAAAACGCAAAAGCCCAATCCTCTAGACAACTCCGTTGGGCATTATTCTTTGCCGAGTTTGACTTCATAATTACCTATCGACCTGGTACAAAAAACGGTAAAGCTGATGCCCTTTCTCGGATGGGAGTGGAAGAACACTTGATCAACCCTAAACCTGTATCAATCATTCCCGAACAAAGAATTCTGGGTGTAATCGCCACAGAATCCATAGAGGAAGTTAAGGATAAAGCCAGGCAACTTGTAACTCCAGCAGACATACAGAATTGGCATCTGCAGGGAAAGGGCTTTGCAGTAAAGGACAACTTATTGTATTTTCAAGAACGATTATACCTACCCAGCACAGATTTACAGAAAAAAGTAATCTCTTGTTATCACGATTCTTTAATGAAAGGACATCCCGGTATGGCCAAGACCTCAGAAAAGATCAAGCGCTACTTCTCGTGGCCGTCTTGGAAAAAAGATATCAGAGACTTTATAATGTCCTGTGGAGTATGCGCCCAAAACAAGAGTCAAAAGGAAAGACCAGCAGGCCTCTTACGCCCTATTGACATCCCACCTCGCCCTTGGCATACGCTTTCTATGGACTTCATCACCGATCTACCTCCATGCTCCGGATACAATATGATTCTAGTAATCGTGGACTTATTCTCCAAGATGGCGCATTTCATTCCGCTCAAAGGCTTGCCAACAGCAGCAACTCTGACCCGAGAATTTCTCGAAAACATCGTCCGACTGCACGGTTTTCCTTCGGTTCTAATTTCGGATCGAGGTAGTCAATTTATTTCTCATTTTTGGCGAAGTTGCTGTCGGTCGGCTCAAATTGATGTGAGACTATCGACCAGTCACCACCCTCAGACCGACGGACAAACCGAGAGGACCAATCAAACTCTGGAACAGTATTTACGCTGCATGCTGCAACAAACTGAAAAAACTTGGAAAGACATCCTTTGGATAGCCGAATATGCCTACAATAACTCTGTCCATTCGGGAACTGGGAAAACCCTGTTTTTTCTTTTGTACGGCAGTCACCCTCGAACCTCGGAGTTGGATCCCCTCCAAGATCTTGAAACACCAGCAGTAGACTACCTGCATTCTACAATCACCCAAGCCTTTAAGGAAGCTGTTTCTCACCTTCAAAGGGCTAAAGAACAATACAAGAAAGGAGCAGATCAACATCGGAAGGAAGCCCCTCAATATCAAGTAGGGGATCAAGTCTGGTTATCCACCAAATATCTACCTCTAAAAGGGCCACGCACATTCAACCCAAGATACCTTGGTCCCTATTCCATCACTACCATAGTAAACCCAGTAGCGGTCAAGTTGGACTTGCCCCCGTACATGAAGATACATCTGGTCTTCCACGTCTCTCTATTAAAACCCGTGCAACCTCAAACCCGACTAACCAAATCTCCAAAACCTATCCTAGTTGAAAGAGAACTCGAGTTTGAAGTCAAAAGCATTCTGGACTCCAAGATCTCCAAATCTAAACTATTCTACCTAATTGACTGGAAAGGCTACGGCCCCCAAGAGAGATCCTGGGAACCTGCTGAATATGTCCACGCTCCTCGCCTAATCAAAAGATTTCACCGAACATTTCCTGACAAGCCAAAACCCCCAGAGAAGCCCGGTTTGGGAGGGGCCTTGAGGGGGGGTACTTTCATGATCTCTGCTTTCAAAAGTTCAGGGTTTTCCCAACTCCCTTGGAAGCAGATCCATAACCCAGGTTCCGAGTGCCAACCAGTCCCAATTGGGACCTTTTGGACCCAGTCCTGGCGCCAGTGGCACCAGGCTCATAAATATGCCCAGTCCCAGCGCTGGAAGCGCCGGGCTCATAATGCTTGGGTGGACTTACCTGCAGCAGACCATGCTGCTTACTTGCCTGCCAGTTGAGTCTCTGATCCTCTTCTGTTTGGAACTACTTTTCCTGTTGGGTGGGGCAGGAGCCACTCCCTAGATTCAGAACACTGGAACTCTTCTGGAAAGCAGGAACTCTTTTCTTACCTAGGCGTGGCTGTGGAAGGAGACACCTAAGCACTACAGGAGGCTATTTAAACCACACCCGATGGATGAATCTTGCTTTGCGTTATTCTGCATCCTCAGCAGCAGAACGCTCATCGTGTCGTCTGCATCTGATCCTGGGCCTAAGGAAAAAGGCTTACCATTCTGAATCCAGTCTTCAGCAACACCTATAAAGACAAGAAAGAACAGGTTAGCATTACGGTCTTCAGTGACAGCTCTTCACTTACCTGGTCCATTGGCTGTCACCAACGCCTCGCGCTGCATTCCGGCATCTGAAAGACAAAGGCTTACCTACTCTTCGTGCGCTCCGGAGGTCTTCACACTGCATTCCGGCATCTGAAAGACAAAAGCTTACCAACTCTTCGCACGCTCCGGAGGCCTTCGGCGCTGCATCCCGTATCTGAAAGACAAAACAAGGTGCGTTTAAAGACATTGGGGAACTTTAATACTCACGTGCCATTACTCCTTTCCACATCTAACCCAGTGGGTATTCCGGCACCCTGCAGCCGCCCCGAACTTGTACCTGCAAAATAAAAAGACAGTTAGAGCGCATCGTGAAGCAGGCAACAAGCGCTTACTTACGTGCTTCCAGGCGCTTCTATTCATCACACGGGCTCCATCTTCAACTCACTTCAGCCCGCCATCCGCCATCGCCGGAACCCTGCAAAACAAGAGACATCATTACTAAAGACTTTAAAGACATTAGAATTACTCGAAACTTACCGTTCGTGCAGTAAACGACGGACAGCAGTCCTCTGAAGTCAAGAGGCCTGCTCCTCTTATCCAGTGAAGAAACTGGTTACAGCACCCTGCCTCGAGGCAGATGGAGAGCACGGCGTTCACTTACCTAAGGTGAGAGCGTTAACCTTTGGGGTTCTACAGGAGAAGAGAAAGGGAAGAAGAGAGAGACATTCAATAACCCAGTTCATTAATCCCACATTTTCTATCTGCAGACATCTTACCCTTCGAGCCAGACATACAGTGCACAGAGGTCCAGCCCAAAGAGCCAGCCGTGTGTTACACATCACCTTTGAAGATACGGTATACGCCCAGTCAAGACCAGCGCCTCTACGGGAATCAGGTGAGCGTTACAGAACGCAAAGCCTACCACAAAACTCCCGTCCAGGCGCTATGGAAACCTCGGATACCGACCAGCTAGCCCAGTTACTTGGGGAACTAAGGGCAGAAGTGCATGCAGCCCGTCAGGAAACGAACGCTCTAAGAAGGGAACTGATTATTTCCAAGGAGCGAACAGATGATCTCGCTAGACGATTGCTACAGTCACAAGCCGGACAGACCCCATTACCCGCATCTGGGGGAAATCTTCCTTCTACATCCTCTATGAATCCAGTGCAGATCAACCTACCTGGGAATGTACCTCTGGCTCCGCCCGAACGATTTTCTGGTGACCCAAAGAGGTTTGCAGTATTTCTCAATCAGTGCCGGTTGCATTTCTTATGCCGGCCAGCAGCCTTTCCAACTGATCAAGCTAAAGTAGCTTTCGTGCTTTCGTACCTTAGTGGCAATGTGGCAGACTGGTCGATCCCTCTAGTAAATCAAGACCTTTTGGCTTATATTGCGTCTTTCAACAGACTGATAGTGGAAACTCACTGGCCTGAGGACAAAAGGATTACACTGTTTTATAGAGGTCTACGCGGAGAGCTCAAAGATGTGTTAGCCCAAGTAGTGAATCCCCCACAAGATTGTTCGGACTATATAGACTTAGTCGTTCAAATAGATCACAGACTGCAGAACAGGAAGGCCGATCGTTCCAAGTTTGATGCTCGAGTATTTTCCAAACCGCCAACTCCTTCCAAAGGAGTAGACTCCGGGGAACCCATGCAAATAGGGGGTCTGAAAGGTCCTCTAACACAAAAGGAGAGGGAAAGGAGAAAACAGTTGCAATTATGCCTCTATTGCGGAAACTCAGGGCACTTTCTTCGAGACTGTCCGGTGAAACCTGCCAAGAAGGCAGTAGGAGCTGCAGTTACCAAAGTTACAAACTCTGAGCAGGGAAACGACCTCGCCCGACAAGAATAGAGGTCCTCTTGCCGAGCGTGAAAACCAGTTCCGTGACCTCGCATTTCGTGATACCTATGGTCCTCATTATCCCTGATAATCCGGATCGATTACATGCAATTGAAGCTTACGTCGACAGCGGTGCCATCGGCAATTATGTGGATCATGAAATGGTTTTGAGGATGAATCTAACTCTTTGTCCCAAGGCTGTAAAGGACGTCATTACTACGGTGGATGGTACGGAGATAGCCTCCGGGCCAGTAACGCATACCACTCAAGAAGTGACGCTAGTAAGTCAAGATGGACACCATGAGAAGATCGTGTTCGATGTGATCAAGGCCCCTCAGTTTCAGATTATTCTAGGAATACCTTGGTTAGAGAAACACAATCATCTGATCGATTGGCGAGCAAGAACGGTCCAGTTTCCAGAATGTGTCTCTACTTGTCACCCTCCACCTGGTGTTGCACTGGCAGCAATTTCTTCAGAGACTCCCCAGTTACCTCCCGAATACCTAGAATACCAAGATGTTTTCCGGACGGATCAGGCTAACTCTCTACCTCCTCATAGGTCTTATGACTGCCAAATCGACCTGATACCTGGATCTACTCCTCCTTGTAGTAGAATTTATGCCCTCACCGAGCCTGAGAACCTTCACCTTCGACAATACCTGGATCAATACCTGGCAAATGGGTTTATTCGTCCTTCCAAATCCCCTGCTTCTTCAGCTTTGTTCTTCGTTCCAAAAAAGGAAGGAGACCTTAGAACTTGTATAGATTATCGCTCCCTGAACCAGATCACCGTTAAGAATAGATATCCGTTACCTTTGATCCCTGAACTCCTGGACCAAGTCAGAAAAGCATGCATATATACAAAGCTGGATCTTAGAGGAGCTTACCACTTGGTACGAGTAAAAGAGGGCGATGAATGGAAGACGGCCTTCCGCACCAAGTATGGGCTATTTGAATATCAGGTCATGCCCTTCGGACTTTGTAATGCCCCGGCCGCCTTTCAATATTTTATGAACGATGTCCTCAGAGAGCTCAAAGATGTGTGTGTTGTTGTTTACATTGACGACATCCTCGTTTATTCTTCATCGGAATCTGAACATCGGAAACATGTGAAAATGGTCCTCGAAAGATTGCGTCAACACAAACTTTTCGCTAAGTTGGAAAAATGTGTTTTCAACGTGACTGAAGTTGAATTCTTGGGATTCATATTATCACCTGGCGGAGTGCGTATGGATTCAAAGAAGGTCGATGCAGTTCTCAAATGGCCATCACCATGCTCTGTAAAAGGTGTGCAAAGCATGTTAGGCTTCGCTAACTTTTACCGCAGGTTTATCCCCGAATTCTCTCGAATAGTCCAGCCCATCACTGCCTTGTTAAAGAAAAACAAACGTTTTGAATGGTCTACCGAGGCGGAACAAGCTTTCCAGGATTTGAAGACTAAATTTATCTCTGCACCAATCTTAAAACACCCTCGCCCCGAACTTCCCTACATCGTGGCAAACTGATGCTTCAAGCCTTGCCATGGGGGCAGTTCTATCACAAAAGGACCCGGTAACCAATCAGTTGCATCCCGTGGCATTTTGGTCCCGCAAATTCTCGCCTCCTGAAATCAATTACACGATTACTGACAAGGAACTTCTGGCTATCAAGTCTGCCTTTAAGGCTTGGCGGCATTATCTGCTGGGGGCCCGACACACCGTTACTGTGATTACGGATCACCGAAACCTGCAATATTTGAAAACCGCAAAAGCCCAATCCTCTAGACAACTCCGTTGGGCATTATTCTTTGCCGAGTTTGACTTCATAATTACCTATCGACCTGGTACAAAAAACGGTAAAGCTGATGCCCTTTCTCGGATGGGAGTGGAAGAACACTTGATCAACCCTAAACCTGTACCAATCATTCCCGAACAAAGAATTCTGGGTGTAATCGCCACAGAATCCATAGAGGAAGTTAAGGATAAAGCCAGGCAACTTGTAACTCCAGCAGACATACAGAATTGGCATCTGCAGGGAAAGGGCTTTGCAGTAAAGGACAACTTATTGTATTTCCAAGAACGATTATACCTACCCAGCACAGATTTACAGAAAAAAGTAATCTCTTGTTATCACGATTCTTTAATGGAAGGACATCCCGGTATGGCCAAGACCTCAGAATAGATCAAGCGCTACTTCTGGTGGCCGTCTTGGAAAAAAGATATCAGAGACTTTATAATGTCCTGTGGAGTATGCGCCCAAAACAAGAGTCAAAAGGAAAGACCAGCAGGCCTCTTACGCCCTATTGACATCCCACCTCGCCCTTGGCATACGCTTTCTATGGACTTCATCACCGATCTACCTCCATGCTCCGGATACAATACGATTCTAGTAATCGTGGACTTATTCTCCAAGATGGCGCATTTCATTCCACTCAAAGGCTTGCCAACAGCAGCAACTCTGACCCGAGAATTTCTCGAAAACATCGTCCGACTGCACGGTTTTCCTTCGGTTCTAATTTCGGATCGAGGTAGTCAATTTATTTCTCATTTTTGGCGAAGTTGCTGTCGGTCGGCTCAAATTGATGTGAGACTATCGACCAGTCACCACCCTCAGACCGACGGACAAACCGAGAGGACCAATCAAACTCTGGAACAGTATTTACGCTGCATGCTGCAACAAACTGAAAAAACTTGGAAAGACATCCTTTGGATAGCCGAATATGCCTACAATAACTCTGTCCATTCGGGAACTGGGAAAACCCTGTTTTTTCTTTTGTACGGCAGTCACCCTCGAACCTCGGAGTTGGATCCCCTCCAAGATCTTGAAACACCAGCAGTAGACTACCTGCATTCTACAATCACCCAAGCCTTTAAGGAAGCTGTTTGTCACCTTCAAAGGGCTAAAGAACAATACAAGAAAGGAGCAGATCAACATCGGAAGGAAGCCCCTCAATATCAAGTAGGGGATCAAGTCTGGTTATCCACCAAATATCTACCTCTAAAAGGGCCACGCACATTCAACCCAAGATACCTTGGTCCCTATTCCATCACTACCATAGTAAACCCAGTAGCGGTCAAGTTGGACTTGCCCCCGTACATGAAGATACATCCGGTCTTCCACGTCTCTCTATTAAAACCCGTGCAACCTCAAACCCGACTAACCAAATCTCCAAAACCTATCCTAGTTGATGGAGAACTCGAGTTTGAAGTCAAAAGCATTCTGGACTCCAAGATCTCCAAATCTAAACTATTCTACCTAATTGACTGGAAAGGCTACGGCCCCCAAGAGAGATCCTGGGAACCTGCTGAATATGTCCACGCTCCTCGCCTAATCAAAAGATTTCACCGAACATTTCCTGACAAGCCAAAACCCCCAGAGAAGCCCGGTTTGGGAGGGGCCTTGAGGGGGGGTACTGTCATGATCTCTGCTTTCAAAAGGTCAGGGTTTTCCCAACTCCCTTGGAAGCAGATCCATAACCCAGGTTCCGAGTGCCAACCAGTCACAATTGGGACCTTTTGGACCCAGTCCTGGCGCCAGTGGCACCAGGCTCATAAATATGCCCAGTCCCAGCGCTGGAAGCGCCGAGACTAATGCTTGGGTGGACTTACCTGCAGCAGACCATGCTGCTTACTTGCCTGCCAGTTGAGTCTCTGATCCTCTTCTGTTTGGAACTACTTTTCCTGTTGGGTGGGGCAGGAGCCACTCCCTAGATTCAGAACACTGGAACTCTTCTGGAAAGCAGGAACTCTTTTCTTACCTAGGCGTGGCTGTGGAAGGAGACACCTAAGCACTACAGGAGGCTATTTAAACCACACCCGATGGATGAATCTTGCTTTGCGTTATTCTGCATCCTCAGCAGCAGAACGCTCATCGTGTCTTCTGCATCTGATCCTGGGCCTAAGGAAAAAGGCTTACCATTCTGAATCCAGTCTTCAGCAACACCTATAAAGACAAGAAAGAACAGGTTAGCATTACGGTCTTCAGTGACAGCTCTTCACTTACCTGGTCCATCGGCTGTCACCAACGCCTCGCGCTGCATTCCGGCATCTGAAAGACAAAGGCTTACCTACTCTTCGTGCGCTCCGGAGGTCTTCACACTGCATTCCGGCATCTGAAAGACAAAAGCTTACCAACTCTTCGCACGCTCCGGAGGCCTTCGGCGCTGCATCCCGTATCTGAAAGACAAAACAAGGTGCGTTTAAAGACATTGGGGAACTTTAATACTCACGTGCCATTACTCCTTTCCACATCTAACCCAGTGGGTATTCCGGCACCCTGCAGCCGCCCCGAACTTGTACCTGCAAAATAAAAAGACAGTTAGAGCGCATCGTGAAGCAGGCAACAAGCGCTTACTTACGCGCTTCCAGGCGCTTCTATTCATCACACGGGCTCCATCTTCAACTCACTTCAGCCCGCCATCCGCCATCGCCGGAACCCTGCAAAACAAGAGACATCATTACTAAAGACTTTAAAGACATTAAAATTACTCGAAACTTACCGTTCGTGCAGTAAACGACGGACAGCAGTCCTCTGAAGTCAAGAGGCCTGCTCCCCTTATTCAGTGAAGAAACTGGTTACAGCACCCTGCCTCGAGGCAGATGGAGAGCACGGCGTTCACTTACCTAAGGTGAGAGCGTTAACCTTTGGGGTTCTACAGGAGAAGAGAAAGGGAAAAAGAGAGAGACATTCAATAACCCAGTTCATTAATCCCACATTTTCTATCTGCAGACATCTTACCCTTCGAGCCAGACATACAGTGCACAGTGGTCCAGCCCAAAGAGCCAGCCGTGTGTTACACATCACCTTTGAAGATACGGTATACGCCCAGTCAAGACCGGCGCCTCTACGGGAATCAGGTGTGCGTTACAGAAAGGTGCTGGATGTTCGCTTGCGGGCGGGGCAGTCACCACGTACACGGTAGGTATTTCATATAGTAGATATGCCACCATTTTGGCTGCTGCATTGGCGGAGGCCTTCCCCCTCGATATTTTATCTGTCCCGTTAGTGTGGCCGGCGCATTTAACAATCTGCCATGGTAGATGGCTGTGATAAAGCTTGTATCAGCATTTCCAACAATGATGCATGCTGCACTGGACCCATCTGCCCTCTGAAACCCCATCTTCTTCCAGAGCAATAGACCGGCATATACCGCTGTTGTAATGTACACTGAGTCAGAATATATTGTGACAAGACACCCTTGTGACGTTCTCAGTGCTTCGATGAGCAACACAAGTTCTTCTGCTTGTGCAGAATAATACATAGGCACCCTTTTGATGACCATCATCTTGTACTCCCCTTCCACGAGTTGTACCACTGCTGTCCCTGTCCATCTCTGCCCACCCTCCTGATAAACTGTGGATGACCGGTCAATAAAACGCACCTCAACCTCCGTCAATGCACACTCTCTTACTTTGGGAGTGCTGTCCTCCTCCCCCTCGTATGTGGCACAGTTGTGCACCATCAGGTCCTCTGTGGTAGGCATGTCAGTTAGAAAGGTGGCAGGATTCACATGAATGTGAGGTTTAGGCATAATTATCTCATATGCTGACAACCTTTGCGTAATCAGGGTAGATTTCGACCTTTGTAAATGGTAGACAATGAATGTTCCACATGCAATGTTGCTGATCACCCCATTATAATCGTAAAACTTGTCTCTTGCAAAGGCAGAAGCTGCTAGAGCTTATTCGCATGCAAACTGCCTGTGAATCACTGCATCCAAGGTGGCACTATAATGGGCCAATGACTAATGGCCCATAGTGCTTTTTTGTGTCAACACTGCTGTCATAAGTTGACCATCAGAATGTGAAAACAAATGTAATTACTATGCATTATCTGAGGTCGCCAGTACTGGTGCTGAAACAATCACTTCCTCCAAGTTGTCAAACGGTCTGTTCATCTCATCCGTCCACTGTAACATCTAGTCCTTTGTCTTTTGTGCTTCCCTGAGGGTCTGTAGAAGGAGTCTTGTGTATGCCATGTAATCTCAGATGCACGCCCTAAGGTAATTACACAGGTCCATAAACATCTGTATCTCTTTAACTGAGGTGGGTCTGGGGGTGGCACGTACGGCTGCTGCCCTGTCGGGCAGTATTCTCTTAGCATTTGCCGATATGAACTGCCCCAAATAGATTACTTCCTTTTGGCAATATTGCGATTTTGGCCATATTGTCCTTGCACCACTTATAGGCCAGTAATAATAGGAGTACAATGGAGTCCCTTCGGCAGTCCTGTTCACTGTCACTACGTAGCAGCAGATGGTCCATGTTTTGGATAATTGTGCTAGGCACCAGAATAGCCCCAAGATCGGCATGAAGTATTCTGTTAAATATGCTCTGGCTCTCACAGTACCCTTGAGGTAATCTATTGTGGTTGAACCACATCTGGCCCTGTGTAAATGCTGTGAGGTACCTTGACTCCGGATGGAGTGGAATCAAGAAAAATGCATGTTTCAAATCCTTGCTGACTTCTAAAAACTGATTACACATTCTGTATGCTTAGTCATACCACACATGGACTCCTGAAGAAACCCAGGGCCACACAGACAGCACCACAGTGCAGCAACTAGCCTGTTAGCATGCACACATAGCAGTCTCTTGACCTGCTACACTATTTAGCTACACCTGTCCTAAAGCACCCTACTGTATGTATTGTCTCCCCATTATGCACTTCCCAGGCAAACCCTGTGGCTCCCCATTGCTACTCTGGTCTTTAACTTACCTTGCCACATTACTCACCACCTATTGCCTTCCACCACCAATCCAGCCCATGTTGCCTGAGTATCTGGTTCCCATGATGCCACGTCCAGGCAGTCACCCTCCTATCTTGCCACCCCTCCAGAATAAACTCCCCCCCATTCACCTGCTCATCCACTAGCCAACAGCACAGATCGAGCACTGTAAACTTGCCCATGACATCTACTTACAATCTCTATCTGAACGCCTCTGCCCTATGGCTCAAACACTTTACAACTAAACCTACTCCCAATCTACCATGCACCCTCCACATCAGGAACTATAGATTACATTCCAGACTCACTCGCCCAGTCCGCCATTCTCCCCTCCACAACACCACATAAACTCCACTCCTGCCCATTTCAGGACACAGTACCAAAACAAACACTCTGACCAACCCTACCATCTTGATTACGCCCCACACCAACACCAATAAAACCCCTTCCACTAATGAATCTTGTGTTAAGGGTGCACTGATCAATGCTAGATCACTCCCTACTCATGCACTGGACATTGCTGATCTCATTACAACCCACGACCTAGACTTCCCAGGTATTACAGAGACTTGGTTACATGCAACCTCAGGACCCGCACTCTCTCTCGCCATCCCCAAAGACTATACTATCACCAGATGCGACGGCAATACCAACCAATCCAAGGGCGCTGGTGTTGCCTTTACCCATAAAAGTTCACTTGGCCTCAGAATTATCCCTAACCAACAGATCCACACCGCAGAGTTACTCTCGGTTAAGCTTCCTATTTCGCCCAACCAAACAGCCACCATGCGCCTGATTAACAGGCCTCCAGGACCTGCCACAACAATGTCTGATGACATTGCCTCCATCCTATCTGACAACACCAAGACTAACTCCCAAATCAATCTACTAGGGGATTTTGAGCTGGGCTTCCAAGACCCTAACAACCCCAAAGCACTGGACACTGGCAATACTCTCTCTGACCTAGGATTCTCCCATCACATCACCCAATCAACCCACATCAATGGGAGAACCCTCGATTTGTTAACAGATCTGAACTGCAATATTAACCATTTGCATATCAGTCTTTGTCTCGCCCACATGGGCAGTCCAGCACCGAAATGCTATGGCAATTACAAGCGTACCAACAGCAACCCCATACACGTGTTTCAGCCGTGTTGGGCCTCATCAGTGAGGTGAAGATGTGCAGTGAGCAGGATGTCCACATCTGGTTGCCCCCAGGTAACTTTGGGTGACCAACCCCAAGTTCCTTGCAAATATTTCAAAAAAGGTAGCAGGCGCTCCACTCCAGGAAGAACATGGCATGATAACCTGTTCTGAGATGAGAGTTTGCAGCACACACTTTTTGCTCACTGTACCTTTCACAGATGGGAAATAACCATTTGCATATCAGGCTTTGTCCCGCCCACATGGGCAGTCCAGCACCAAAATGCTAGGAAAACTGTGTGTGCTACGCAAAGGCAAAATAAACGCTGAATCTCGCTGGAAAATTGACCCCTCTGATGCTAACAAGGACTCCCTAATCATAGCATCCCTAAACTATAAAGAAGCAATCCTCCAAGCAAAAAAAGACTCTTATAATAAGCATATACTGCAAGCCAAATCTAACACCAAAGAGCTCTTTCTGATGCTCAAAGAAATTGAGTCACCAACCACCCCCCCAGCACCTGTAAACAAAGATAGCACATGGTCCTACAACATACAAACAGCACAAAATCTCTACGCTTCAACCTAAAATCAATGCAAAAAAAATAGCCTTCAGACTGACCCTCAAACCTCTCCCGCAGGTACATCCATCCACCCCCCGCACACCGTTAAACCATTCAGCTTCTCACCCCTATCTACTCTAGAGGTTGAAAACATCATTAACAAACTCAAACCGACAAATTGCCAGGGCGACACATGCCCAGCTCCCATCATTAAGGAGTCCTCACATGATCTATCCCCATTCATCACATCACTCATTAACACCTCCTTTTAGTACCTGCATCGTTCCTGATAACCTCAAGGATGCCTATGTTATCCCGCTACTAAAAAAATACAACGCTTGACCCATGCATGCACACGAATTGCAGACTGAGTACAACTGTTCCCTTCCTGTTAAAATACTGGATCGTGCAGCATACCTGCAGAACCAGGACTATCTGGAAACTAACAAACTCCTAGGCCTCAGGCAATCAGGTTTCTGTCCCAAACACGGAACAGAAACCGCCCTCATAGATCTTAAAACCAAAATCGAGGACTTAAAAGACAATGGAAAGCGGGCCCTACTACTACTTATAGACCCATCGGCAGCTTTCGACCTGGTGAACCATCAAATTCACAAATCGACAGCCCACTTCTCTGAAAAGGCCACTACCTGGATTAAATCCTTCCTGGACAATAGAACCATCAGGGTTTTCTCTCCCACCACAGCCGCAGAACCATCTCCGGTACCCTGTGGGGTTCCCCAGGGATCTTGTGTTTCATCCACGCTTTATAATGTGTTCACAAAACCTCTCTTTGATATTCTTGATTCCCTGGGTATCATCTACACTAACTATGCAGATGATACCATGATACTCATCCCTACCACCGGCGACCACACAACTGACACCAAAGCATTAAACAATGTCTATCTAGTCATTCAGGCCTGGATGGCACAACATGAGCTCAACAATGACAAAACAGAGCTCCTCATCCTGGGCTCCCATCACCGACTTAGCAGACTAGACTCTATTTGAAAATCCTTTATCATTGATGGCAACACCATTAAAGTCGCCAACAACACCAAAACATTAGGCATTTACCTTTATCCAACCCTGTGAATAACCAGACAAACTAATGCCGTTATCTCAGCATCTGCTTACATGTGAAAACTTATCACAGTGTACCGCCCCTTCCTTACCACTGCCAACTGCACTATCCTGATCAGGACTCTCGACATGGCTAAATTGGATTACTGCAATGAATTATACCTAGGCACAAGTCAACGGAACCTCAACAAGCTACAAGTCACCCAAAATAAAGCCATTAGGGCTGCTCTTAATATTTCCAGGAATCATCACATATCGGACTCCTGACGTAGGCTCTCAGTAGCACAACAAATCTCGCACAAAACCTTAGTTCTCACACACAAATGCCTGGCCAACCAAGCACCCATCTACCTGGCTAGCCGTTTCAATCAACACACTTCTAACTGCCCTCAGAGAGCTGCCCAAGCACATGGTCTCTCTGTACCCAGATTTAAGCTTCAGACAGCTGGAGGCTCCAGATTCCCCGTCCTTGCCTCAAGACTCTGGTACTCACTACCCAACCCAACCCACTCAGAATAGAATCCTCATTCCTTTCCTTTAAAAGCAAAGCTAAACTTTATCTTACGGCCCAAGACTCCCACACGCATCACCTCTCACTACTGTCCTAAATATTCTCTTGTGGGAATTAGATCCGCCACACTGTTAGCGTACTCTGTTACTATTACAATGATCTGTATACTCCTTTCTTTCCTGTATTATATTCTTTCTAAGTATATCTTTGAAGCTCTACAATTTGTTTCAACCTAGATTGCTCCTTTGTAATTGATGTATGCTGATGATGTATAATTAATGTATGCTGTTGTGATGTCGAAAACCAAGGTATGCGCCCAGTTGCCTGTGGGCTAAGTGCGCTATACAAATAAAATAAATACAAATACACAACAGGAAAATACGTGGCTTCTTTGGGGATGCTGCATAAAATTGTTGCAGGAATCGGGATGAATGGAAATTCTTTCTGCACCACATCATTTAGGGGGCGCAAGTCCTGAATCATTCTCCAATTGCCTTCTGTTGATTTTTTAACAGGATATATTGCCGTGTTGAATGGGGATGTAGATGACACGAACATCCCCTGGTCCAATAGGGCCTGTATTGTTTTTCTAATACTCTCCTCTGCCTCTCACAATAGTGGATATTGTCTTACCCTGGCCAGCACTGCACCTGAATTCAATATTATATGCACAGTTGTTACATCATTCAATAATCCTACATCATGTGGATTTTTTGTTCAGAACTGTGAGGGAACATGCTGTAAATCTTCATCAAAATATTGAGATGAAGTTAATGCTGCCATTAAGGGACACTGCACTCTTCAGTACTGTATCATTATGTCTCATGGAATGCAGATATCCAGGATGAGTTCCCCCTAATTGTCATTATTTTCCAACAATTTATCATCCGTCATCTCCTTTAGCTGCACTACTGGTTCTACACTGTGCGCCACTCACACCCATCCCTGTCCATTCCCAATAAGACAACCCTTTTGTCTGACACCAACCACCCCTATAAATTCAGTGATACTATTGTTCTTGCCACCACCTCAGGTGATAACGCTGGACGAAAAATGAAATCAGTGGGCACTCACCAACATTGTTCAGCAATCTGGGAAACTGCCTTCACAAGCACAGTAATACCATAAATAAACACGTCCGGTTCTACGGAATCCCACGGACTACCACTTTCCTTGTCATGGTGTGTATTATCAACATAGCCCTCACAGTACATATCGCAGGAGGGGAACAGATTACACCATGATCTGTAAAGAAAATAGTCATATTTAACTTCCTGAGCTGGTCCCTACCCAGTAAATTTACAAGGGAAATCTCTGAATATAGTAAGGGTGCCCTTACTACCTTCCCCCCCAACTTTAAATCTAACTTCTCAGTGTATGGAACATTGGAAACAGCCCTAGAGAATCCCTGCATGTCAAGGTATGTTCCTGATAGTGGAAAGTTTCCTTCTATCATACATGATTTAGTTGCACCAGAGTCCACCATGAAACTGCTTATTTCCTATATCCGCCCCCACCAAAGGTTGCTCTTCGGTGTGGGTAGTCATCGACAAGACAGGACACACGCGTGCTCTCTGTGGGCTGTTCTAATCAGCATATGTGTTGGTTGCAGAGAACGAGAAGGGCTACTTCCTACCACTGCTGCTCCTCCAAAGAGAGTGGCAGCCCCACCTAGTACCCTATTCAAGGAGTTGAAGCTTGACTGTAGCTCTCGTTGTTAGCGGTCGGGAAAAATCACAGTAGTTGATCTTAACCACTGCCACCAGCCATTTAAAGTAGGAAAGGGTAACATTTTACTGTTACATGAGTGTTTTGACTCAGGGGAAGCTAAGCAACCCCCCACTCACAGCACTCTATAGGAAGATAGGGAGTGCTGGGTCAGTAAATTTAAAGAGACTAGTAAAGTCAATTTAACTTTACAGGCTCTGGGAGAGAGAAGTCAGTCCCAGAGAAGGTATTTAAACCTTGGGAAGTTTGAAAGACAACTCTGTGCCACTGCACTAAAGGTGCTGTGTGACACACAGAAAACGATGATGCCTTGGAGCTGTTTTAAAACTCTGTAACCAAAGAACACAAAAGTAAGACACACATCAAAATACATGAAAGAGTGGGAAAACAGGCTCACACTCTTTCCAGGTGAAAAAATTAAATCCCAGAAATCCAGCAAAGTTGCGGCGGGGTCTCAAAAGGAAATTAGCACATTTTGAGAATTCTCCCTAAAAGAGGTTGCTGATTCCCATGTACCAATGTAGGGTGACTGAAAGCACCTGGTGGTATACTGCATCAAAACCAGGTGAGAGGTTGAGGAGAACCAAGAGGAAGGGGTGGTCATTGTCAAGATGTTGATGGCTTTGCTGACCACCTGTATGGTTGTTGTCTCCATACTGAATCTGGGTCTGAACCCAGATTTGTATGTGTGGAGGGGATTGTTAGTGTCTATGTGTTTCTGCAGTTGTGCGGCTGCCGATTTCTCAATGACTTACCTAGGAAGGGAAGATCTGTGATGGGGTGATAGTTACCTAGGTTATCAGGATCCAGAGTGGGTTTCTTTAGTAGATGGAGGATTTGGCCAATCTTTAGGGTTGATGGGATGCTGTTGATGATCTCCAGGTAGGGAAGGAGAGTTTCTGCAAGGAGAGTCTTAACGATGGATGCTGGGAGGATGTCATCTGTATACAATGTTCTCACACAAATTGTTGTCCCAACCAGAAAGTTATTTTTATATGAAACTAAATCACTGTTATTCTAACAACGGCATGGAAGTATTAGATATTTAATTCTTTCTACACCTGTTTGGTTTGAAACAGTGTCTTGTCAGTTATTGATCGAGAAAATTACAAACCATACATTTTTCTGATGAACAAAGGACACTTCTTTTTTATTCACTTGGTCAGTTGTACATTATCAAACAGATTAAACCAAAACAAACAAATTATAATTACATAGATACCCAATTTGTTTTAACATACAAAAAACATATAATTTCATAAAGTCCATAAAATATCAACAAAGATAAATGCAGTAACCTATAGCCAAACCATTTGTCAATCAAAGTATAGATGCTTCTCTACCTGAGGTATCTAAAATGAGATAAAAATAACAAAGTCTTGCCCAATGTTTGAATCGGTGGGCTGAAGGATCTCTGTTTGTCTGAGATTATTGATATAAGAGGCCCAAAGTCTTTAGGGGCCTATGGCTAATAGCCATTGTGGGCTGAATACATTTCGCCGTTGATTAACAAGATAGATCTTCCTTCCTCAGGACCAAGAAGAAAAGGTTATGGAGCAACCCCCTTAATGATCCTTCTTCATAAGGCCTGGCTTTGTTTGATTAGTAGATAAGGTCTTGAGAACGGAGGATGCAATATGTGCCTTGTATTTTTTCTAACTTCGCTGTATTCGGTTCATATAGACTTCTCGCTGGTGTATCTTCTGTGGAGATCTCAATGTGTTATGAGTACACATTTATTTCTACCTATCTCTATCTGCTGTGGCGGGGAGCCATATACCTGGTGTTTATGTCAATTGGTACTAACTGCAAGCTGCTTGTTTATTTCTGCACGCTGCCGTAAAATGGATCCGCGTAGATCAAGGCTTAATACACTGTTGCACAAAAAGGTTATATTAGTTCAAATGGAAGAGTCCCTCAGTACTTCTCCTGTTGCTGGCTGCTTTGAATCTAATTGCTTCCCTTAGAGCTCTCGCTATCCATTTTGTCTACAGCAATCAGCTCCTAGATTGCTGTGTTGCTTCTGGCTGTGGTGTCAGCTTCCACTGACTTTTCTTCTCTATACGATGAGGCTTTGAGGGTGGCCAGGGTGTCTACCAGGTCCTCTGTCAAGAGTGTCTTGAAAGTTGTCCAGGATGTGAAGATGTTGCGAGGAGGGATGTGAGGTTGGTCTGTGGATGGAGAACTTGTGTCTATGTGCTGATGAATCTTGTTAATTTTGTCAGTGAAGAACATGTTGATGGCGATTCATTTTCTGATTGAGTGTGGTGTGGCAGGGTCATGTTACGGGTTGACACAGTGCTTGACCACTTTGATGAGGGATCTGCTTTTGTTGTCGGCTTCTGCTATGGTGTTCTTATACTAGGAGGCCTTGGCTGTGTTGATTACTTGTCAGCGGGTTGCTCTGGGTTCCTTGAGGAGTGCCAGTACAGATGCAGTCCACAATGAACATTTTCCTGCATTTTCTACAAATCCTCAGGAGTTTTAAATGAAGATGGCTCTGAGTCCTTTCTCACTGGAAGAAGATATTTATCTTGGGACTGGTTATGGGACCTTTTTGGAACTTTTTTCCAGTGGAAGAAGATATTCATCTTGGGTACAAATCACTGCTGCTATTTTCATTGTAGAGTCTGCAAAGTCATTGCCACAATCTATTTAATTACCAAATTGCTAAAAACGTAATTATGAATACTTGTTTGGAAGCATGACTGCATGCAAAAGATTTTTTTACATAATGATGGTTCTTAATAGGAGGCCACGAAGACCATGTATCCTCTATTTTGCCACAACTGTCCCAAATCGTGGCCCACCCCAAAGGCATATAGTGAGTTAATATATGCATGTATTCACAGATTGTTGTTCCTGTCATCCTGTGAGTGCCACAAGCTCAGTCACCTACGCCGAGATAAAAAGATCTTTTTCCACTTTCCACAACATCCCATGGGACATAAACGACCCACAACCAATTTACCATTTGGAGTTTGATAAGAAGAACCATCCACAAAATATATCGGGTCTGCATTATGTAGAGGAGTGTCAGTTAAATCACTTCATGTTGTTAAAAGTATGTCTGTAAAAGCAAGACTGTCATGGGGCTCAGTTTCATCCTGAGCAGTAGGAGCTAAGGTTGCTGATTTTAACAGAGAACATGATTTTAATAACAGTATCTCATACGTATTATCATGTTGAGTTTTTGTTTTCAGCAAGCAAGACATAACTGAGTGAGGGACAGCCACCAATAAAGGACATAACCAACCTCACATCTGCACACTGTTGTGTAGCTATAGCAGCAAGGCTACATCCATGAGTATAGGGTCTAATTCGTTGATATAATATGAAATAAGCTTCTAAAGAATCCCATGTTGTGGGTTAATTCTGCAAGACCAAACCTAATTCTCCCATGGCAGTACAGCGCAAACATCCTTTTTTTATTGAGCAGACCAAAACCGGGTGCTTCAACCATTGCTCTCTTAATATTTGTAAATGCTTCTGCTGCTTCAGATAACCATTGCAGGGATTCTATTGGTTTGGTCTTCGTATAGTGTTTTAAAGTTTTTACCATCTGTCCATATCCCAGAATACATTGCTTAAAATAACCGGCCATATCTAGAAATGCTCCATTCTGAGTGACTGTGTGTAGTTTTGGCCCTTTGGGTACTTCTTTCTTTCTAGAGGAGACTATAACGCTGTGCCCCCATACAAGACGCTGTGATTTTTATTGACACAATTGTAATTTCTGCTTTGATGCCTTGTGCCTCTTATTTGCCAGAGTGGTCAGTAACAGCTGTGTATCAATTTTATCAAGTGACAGCATAATTTGCTGGGTAAAGGTGTGCCTATTCCGGTCAATCGGCATGTGCCCCATTGTCTCTGATGACATAATGGAAATCCAAATGTGTTACTTCAATGGATCATGGTTCTTGTGTATAACCGCCAAAGCACCCCTGCTAATAACTCACGATTGCTGTTAGCAAAGGAAAGAATTATCGCATGGAGGGAAAGCCACCCAGGTCCATGAAAAATTATCATCTGTGGGGACTTTAACCTACAATTTGAACCACTCATCATTATGGCCAGCCTCCAGTAAGACAAGGACATGAGATGGCGTGTGGGAGACTTGGTGCAGACTATCCTAGGAGAATGCATATATTTGCAAGAAAGGCTGCAAGTATGTTCATGACGCTGGGTCTAAGGGCATGCAACGGACGTTTCCAAAGTGACCAGCCAGCAAACATGTATGCCAACTCCAGTTTGATAGACTACTTCTTGGTAATTGTGGATGCCTGGGTCCATTTGCACGATTTTAGGGTGTTGATACCAGAAAGTGACCATAATCCGATTGTAGCCCTGGACAAAGGGTCAGTCTTTGGTGTAAAAGGGGAGTGCCAAAGGTCTCAGTTAACTCCAATGGAGGCAGGAGGTGAAGCAAGGTGCCTTGTAACGTGGCATATACTGAACATCGATTTGAAAATTCCAGGGCTGTATGCATCTATCCTGCCTCTCCTGGTATCCTTCTGCTTTATCAAGGGGTCTAATGTGGATTGTTTGTTGCAGGTGTGTGGAAGTATTCAGTGTTCTAGGCAGTGGCCTAAGTAAACATAGGCCTGTTACTGGCCACAGGGTAAAGAGTAGCACACCCTGGTATCATGGGATCTGTCGAGCAGCCAATAAGGTTTTAATTGAGTGTGTTATGCCCCCTTTGAATCAAGGCACGAGGACCCTCGGGGATGCAAGATCACAGTACCACAAATTACCAAGGGGGAAAAAGGAGGAATACTCTGTGCAACTTTGGGATAAAATTCTCTGGACCATTAAATCCAGGCATGCCAAAGGTTTCTGGCCTCACATCAATGCAGGAATTAGTAGGGTGGTCTTCCTGGTGCAGGATACCATCACTGGGGTGGCTTGAGGCTTGCATTTTTCATTCCTGTGTATCCGTGACAGTGCCTTTAATGGCCTTAGCCAGGAGCCTTGCACCCTCTATATGCCAGATGTGAAGGTTGCTGCTCCATTGGTGCTAATGATACAGGACAATAAGAGGGTGTTAATGACCCAGAAGCTGGGGAAAGCTCCTGGCCCTTACCTAGTTTCTATTGCCAGGTTTTGGAAGCATCCTACTTGTTAAGATGGATTTCTGAACTCTGTCCTGGAGGGCAGAGGTTCAGAAGGCCAGCCTAGTTTCTTGGAACAGGGTAACTACTGGACAACTTGACCAATCAAGGTAGCGATCGCGGCGGTCAAGACTAGGTCTCAAGAGGGGTGACTGAAAGCCCGCAATGAGCACACAAAGCAAGGACACTTACAAATTACTCCAAGCAGGTGTTATATTAAAAATATAGACACATTTTTTACAAGGCCTTTGTAACATTGACCATAGCGAGAAATCACAATAAAACTCAAGTAAACCAACACATCACAATCAAATACAATATATACACAATTACCAACGGGTCTAACGAGTTAGACGCACAAAATGTGCAGACCACCTAGATGGAGAGGAAAACAGGCAGTGCGAATAATAGTTAGACCCAGTCGGCATTCAGTGGCACCTAACTAGAAGGAAGTCCGAGCCCTACAAAAAGTGGAGCCTTGTGCTCAAAAGTACCTGCACTTGTGGGTGCCAACGGGCAAAGGGGAGTCTCCTCGAGGGAATCAGGCAGTTCAATTCGGTGAACAAATGAAGATGAACAGAGCTCTGCGACTGAAGCGCAGCCTCCACTGTGGGCAGAAGCAGAGCGTGAGTACGGAAAGGCGTGCTGTTTGACACAGCGGGGAAAAGCTATGGGCTACTGCAGGAGGGCGACCAGTTCCTAGCGATGCTACTCATCGGTCCCCGATGCAGGCAGACCCAGGCTTCTCTGCGTCAGTTTCAGTGCTGGCAGGTTCAGATACGAGCAGGGGACGTCTCGGCGTCGTGTAGATTCCGCAGCAGCAGAAGTTAGAGTTGAGGATGTCCCAAACGCAGTGAACCCGCACAGTTTGTTACCACAGCAGGGCAACGGAGCGGCCGTGTGTATTTCAGCCCAATGTACACTACTCACTTCAGACCTGGGAATGCCAAGTGTACGAATCGTGTGAGAGTGACAAGGACTCGTAATACAACACAACCTGACGGCGGTTACAGAGCAAGACTCCTGGGTAGACTGGTCTGCCCACTGGATGGCCCAGAGACACTTCCGAAGGCTTACGTGCAGGAGATGGTGAAGATGCCGAGAATAGTTGTTCCCACTATTCCAAAGGGTCGAAGTACCAGTACAGGCCTTCTCGTTCAATCAGAGGTAGAAAGGGTTTCACAAAGCGACAGCAGTGCAGAGAGCAGTCCTTCAGCGGGTCACCAGCGATTCTTCAGTTCAGCCTCGTAGTTCCAGGATACATGGCTCCTGTATTCCTTCATTCGTGAGAACTCAGGAGATCGACATGGTAGTGGTGTTTCCAGCATCCTCTTATCCACGGTTCCCTTCGCGCCAAAACGGAGGGGACCCAATAGGAGATCTGCTCACAAAACACTCACACCATACGTGGACCTATCACGGACCACGGTGGTCCCAGGCATTCACAACACACTAGACTCTCTGGCACCCAGGATATGTATTGGGACCAGACATCCCAGCCCACATCCTGGAGGCACACACAAGGCCTGAAGAAGCCCGCAAAAGCATCTGTGTTTCGCGGGAAAGTACATGCCCAAATAAGGAAGGCCCCGGGTCGGCTCGACCTGGGGAAGGTGAAGGGGGCAAGACTGTCAGCGGGCAGGACAAAGAGCCTCGTGGTCTGGCCATTTTGGAAGCCAGGCCACCATTTTGGGCTAAGCGCGAGAAATGCGCTTAAACAGCCAAAAGGAGCTCAAAACACAAAGAAATGATCGCTGCCACCAGTCCCGTCCGTGATTCACTTGCACCGTTCGTTAACAATCCAAAGAGCGTGCCTAGGGCCTGTAGAAGACTAGAGACCCAAGAGAGCAGTAACTTAGCTTACAGTGCCCTCTTGTGCCATGTTGCGTGAAAGCTGCAACATGATAAAAGAACTACAGAAAACAACGTTTCCCGGTACTGACTGTCTTAAGGGCATGTCAGTTTCCCCATAAGAATGGAGGGATAGCCCAGATGAGAGCGGCAGAAGGCTGCACTTCTCTGGCAAAGTCTATATCATGGTGAAAACAACAGCAAAAAGTTTTGGGGTTGCCACATGGAAGGAAAATTACCCACAATTAAGAAATCTTTCCTAACACTACTAAATGGCTGCCTTGTCTGCATTAGCTTTTTAACGCTTTGCTGGTCGCTAACAGGGTTCCCTATTCCTGGATCCAGGCAATACTTGTCCCCATATTTATAAAGGGTGACAGATGCTGCCCGGCCAATTATCATCTGATTTTCCTATTCGATGCAGTGGGGAAGTTGTTTGTACAGGCGGTGCTGGGACACTTGGAGGCCTGGTGCTAGGAGGTTGGGGCCTTCCATCTTCAGGCTGGTTTTTCTACGTGGTGTCAGCATGGTTGACCAGGCCCTGCAGCACTCGCTGTTATTGCAGAAATGTACTGTTTTAGAATCAATGAAGATCTATGCAGTCGTCGTGGAGCTGAAGACTGCCTTTGACAGTGTTCTAAGGGCGAGCCTGTGGGCTGCCCTGTCAAATTTAGGTCTGCCATCGGGCATACTGGGTGCAATACAGTCACTGTACTGCAACACTGGAGCAGTCATTAGGTACTCAGAGGGGGGGGGCAAAGGTATCCTCTAGACTAGAAATTGAGGCCAGCGTACGGCAGGGTTGTGTTCTTGCCCCCATTCTGTTCTGTCTTTTTATTAATTGAGTGATTGAGCTGCTTCTGATTGAACAGACTGATGCCCCATCTTTGGCGCTGGAGAATATCCCCATCTTGTTATTTGCTGATGATGCAGTACTGCTTTCTCTGACCTCTACGGGGCTAGGGAAGCAATTAGCTATATTCCAGACATTCTGAGTGGCTAATGGACTTGAAATTAATTTGCAGAAAAAACAGTCCATGGTTTTTTGAAAACCCTGCGCCAAGAAGCACCCCCGTCTGAAAGCGGCTATGAGGGGCGGACTAATTGAACAGGTTGCGAGCTTTGATTATTTGGGGGTCCATTTAACCATTTAACGGCCAACTGTGCCTGGATGAAACAGGTAAAGTGGGCAGGCTTAAAGTTGGCCAGGAACAGTCTGGCCATATCGAGATTAATTCAGGTGCACAGGGAAGGTATGGTCAGTGTAACCCTGCAGATGTATAAAAGCCAGGCAAGACAAGCAGCTGTATATGGGGCTGAGCTGTCAGGCATTCGTAATTTAGCAGGTCTCCAGGCCATGGAACAGAAATTCCTCAAATCGGTTCTGGGGATCCCAATGAATGCGCCAAATGCACCGGTACTGTGGGAACTTTGCCTGCAGAGTATTGGGTTTATATCTCGGCTGAGGCCGGTGTTTCTTGGGCTAGACTGTGGTCTAGCGGTAAAATGGCTCAGTATGGAGAGCGATCATTGTCATTATGGCATGTCCGGGTGGCCCACGCCTACCTTGATTCCGGGCGATTCACAGGGGGCTGTCCGCAGTGAGAATGGAAAGCTCCTGGCTGCAGCCTGTTTCTATTCCAAGGAACTTCAAACAATTATTTAAGAGGGTCTCAAGGATTAGATGAGATAGATACTCCAGATCGATCCTTGCACACTCAGTCATCGTAGCTCCCTACTTGGCTAGGAATTTTACATCAGGATTTGAATGATAACTGGATCTCATGCCCCCTAAACTATCAAGGGCCCTGTGCACGAAGTTGCGCATTGGCATATTGCTTTGCCATTTTGTAAGCATTCCTGCAATGCATCTTATTCGGCTATTTGCCAATTTTGTCCTAGTGTGGTTGAAAGAATTGCACATTTTGTTTTCTCCACCCAGCCTATAAGTACACAAGGAACGAAAATATTTGCTAACCCTAGTTATGCTCTCAAACTCTAATAGGGCTTCCTTGGTGTTGCTCTTTTGCGTGGTTGGTGATCCTATCATGCTTTCTAGCATGGGGCATTTTTTGTTGTTGGCATGAGGGAAGCGTCGCAAGTATATATGTCTGCTGGGGAGCATGTTTTATGAGCTGTATTTAATGTATGATTTTATTTGATCTTTTAACGTACATTGCTTTATCTTCTGCATGGTTCTATTTAGTTTTTTATTGTACTGATGCATTTTATTGTCTCTTTGTGTTTTGTAGGACTTTTATTAACCTAGTATTGGTCGAAATAAAGCATCAAATTGAATTGAATTGAATGTTACCAATCCCGTGTGTGGGGATGTAACCAGAAGCTCATCCACATACTGTATCAGCAGTGACTTTCCCAGGAATCTGATCTTATCCAGATCTTTCTTTAGTTGCTGGGGACATAGGGACGGGAATGCAGCCCCTACAGCATCCTAGTTCATGTGTACTTGGCTCATCAATGGAAAAATATAAATTGTTATTGACACTCTTAATGTATAGGCAGAGCATAGATGCAATACTGTAAAAAGAGTTGCTTTAGGTGGTATATATGCTAACATAGAAGCTGGATTGGGCAGAACAGAAGATTATGAGATCACAACTGTATGTCTTGCTATAAGGTCTTTCGCCAATCTGTAACTATCCCTACTAAGCTTCTTGACAGTCAGAATAGAAGTGTTGAAAGGGTTGAAAGTGTGATAATACCTTATTTTAAGAGTGACTCTATAACAGGTGTTATACCTACCTCTGTAACCTGGTGCGCCACAGTGATGTCAGATATTCCCACCACCTTCACAATGCTGGTTGACAATGGCACATCAGGAAAATAGATTGTATGGCAGATGAGCTATCACAGATGCCGATTAAAAAACAAGTAGATTTGCCATCTACCACACATTGCACATATGGTATTAAGGGACTTACAGTGAGGTTATCTCCAAGGCTGAAATTGATCACATATTAGTGAGTTTGGGGTAATAAATGCTGAGTTGGGCAACATGTAGTTCATTATTATTCAGGAAGCAACCAGGTATATTCTGATGAAAGTTGGGGGAATGGACCTGATGCACTCATTGTGGCGTTTGGAGTTGGACCTTGCTCCTGTGCATTGGGAAACACATTTTGTTGAGGCCCTTAAGGGAATTAGTTTTCCAGTTGTTGTAAATTAAGTTTATTACACATTGATAGATATGCATGATGTCCCTGTTTTCATTCATACCTGGAATGTTAACTATACCTTTGCTATCCCTGATACCCCTGCTGCCCCTGATATCCTAGATGTTCCATTAAGCTGGATATGGGGCGCCTCTCCATTGGCCTGTGCTGGCTCTTTGGGTTTGGTGATACCTGAATGCTGTGTGAACATTGGGCCTCATTACGACTCAGGCGGTAAGGGTTTTACGGCGGCGTAAACAGCGCCGACCCTTCCCGCCTGATTCCGAGGTCCCTTAGCGCCATGGGGGTTTTAACACCTGCTTTTAGCAGGTGTTAAAATCCATGGCGCTAAGGGACCTTGATGTTAATTACGCCACCGTAATTTACGGTGGCGTAATTAATGCCTTCCCCACTCCCATTATGCCCTATGGGGCAAAAATGGGAATGGGGAAGGGTAAATGGGGATTGGGGACTTACCGCCCCCCCAACCTCGGAATGGGGCGGTAAGTCCGCCAACCACCATGGCGTAAATGTAGTTTACGCCATGGTGGTAAAGGTACGACCCAGGCGGTAACTTACTGCCTGGGTCGTAATGAGGCCCATTATCTTTAATCGCTCTAGATAATCAGCAAACGATTCTCCTTACAGTTTCCATTATTCCTCAGTCAGATTTTCAGTGGCGGATCTCAGGTATAGCAGGAATCAACCTGTCCCTTGCCTGTTTGAGGGCATCGCCAGGGCCAGGGTTTGTTTGCAGCCAGTAAGCTTTCTGAGTCAGTCTTTGCCTAACCTCCAGAGGCATTATTATCATCATGAGCTGGTTCAAACCCCCCCACGCAGAGTTATAACATGGTATAACAGTGAATATTTCCTTGACAACACTCTGAGATTCATACCTAATATTAGGAAACTCCTTAACCAGGTTGCAAAACTCCTGATGAGTGCAAGAAACATGGACAGTAAGCAACCAATGAGCCTCCCCTTCTGCTACCAGAGCTCCTGGCATCTGTCTGAGTACTGCGTTTAGGAGTGTATCATCAGCCCCATATTGTATGCCTTCCCTCATCAGTGATGGGGTGTAAGAGGGAGGTTGGCCAAGTCTGTGTGAAAATCCAGAAGCACCTCAGATGCAAGGTCCTGGTTGAACCTGTGCAGTTGATGCCTGCGTCTGCAATGGCCCGGTAGCAGATTCCCAGCACTATTCCTGGTGTCTGGGCTTTCAGACCTGCCGCCTAACCCCCCGAGTATTGCATTATGAACACTAGAAAAGGAGCCAATAGTAGCTTCTGCTGATTTTTCATTCTGCTTTTCTTTCTGTTTGTTATCTTCTATCTGAGGGAATAGCAGGGTGGATAACCCACCAGCTCATTTTCCATTCAGGAACCTAATCCGTGCCCACAGTTGAAATCCTCCAGTCCTCCTATATTTGAATTCTTCCTCCTTGTCATGTAGCATGCAGTCCCTACTGTCTTAGATTCACCTTCCATTTCTGCACTTATAATGTACATCTAAAAGCCACTGGCTTGCCCAAATTAAGATCACCCTCCACCGGGAGCAGGGTTTGTCAGTTATTTTGCATTACCAGGCACCAGTCTTTGATGAACTCAAATATGGCACTATTGTTCTTGGCATACATATAATGAGCACTGTAATGACATATAGGGAGACCACACTGAAGATAGGGAGTTCCTTCCCCTCCAGTTAAGAGAGCCCAAAATATACCCTAAGTTTAGGATCCAAATATGCCCTTCTAATGACTCTTATAGAGCCTTGTGGATCCCTCCCCCTGTGCCAACAATGAGTCAAGAACCAGGCCAGGTAACAGAAAGAATGTATATTTATTTAAATTATATGTTCCATGAGGTTGGGTTTATGTTACACATGTGAACTTCTTTTCTTGTATTGATCCGTGTTGGTTTTATTTGCAATAAACCTCAGTGTTACTTGCAGTTGGCTGAGTCCTCCATTTATTCTGGGGAGGGTATTGGCCCCTTGACGTCGGTGGACTTCCAACCATACTCTGGCATACCTATCAGTCCCTCCCAACCGCCTTCTCTCCAGAGTCACAAAGCACGTTCAGAGGACACAGATGCCTTCATGACATCTGCAGTGGCAGCCAAGTAACCTAAGCACAACGACTTCATTTAAGATAAGCACCCCTATCCCCAAACCACACTATGAGAGTTACTTTCCTGGTAGCAGTGTTAAACATAGAAAATAAGGCATACATGGGTAAGGTCTGGTAGCTACTACCTCCCATATTAACCTGTCATTTATTAAAACCACATCAGATTAGTATCATACTAATGTCAGCCCTTTGAGCCAAGCCCATTCATGAATGGGCTATGCGCAGCCTAAACTGGCTGTCTTTCTGCACCCCGCAATACAGGAGTCATTTGGGATCTGCATCCCCTTTGATCCTTTTTGAGGTCATATAACACCTCTGCACAGCAAGAAAGCCTCTCAGAAGGAGCTGTCATAGACAACTAGAATCAAAGGTCACACTCTACACAAAAGTACTAGCCTCACAACACAGTGCTGCATAACAACAATGCCTATGATGAGGTGGACAAGGGAAGGTGTGGGCATTGATGTAGACAGAGGGAGCTCAGCGTCATTGAAGTATCTTATTTCTCTCTAATCCCATCTCTCCCCTTCTATTCATTTAGCATAAAAAAACTTTAGTTGTGATGCAAGCAGGCAAAGACTACTTGTCTTAAGAAAAGGGCATGATCCGCTTCAAGCAGACTTGCTTTAGTCTAAGCACCTAAAGACATTTGCCTTATAAAAGATGGGACTCCCGCTCTGTCTTTGAATCATGGTGGACTTCACAACTTGTATAACTTAAAGAAGAATTCCTGTGGACATCTTTTAGAAGGGATGACCTTTCCAAAGCCCTCAACCATTGATGTGAAGAAGGAGGTTTACAAGGCAGAGACATGCTCTGCTCCCTATCAGCTCATAGGACATATTGGGACTGACTGTTGCTGAGCATTATTACCTGCCACTCACCAAACCTCCATAGTCTGGGAGAGCAGAATACCAATGTCCTACTATCCTGTGGATTACACGGTATCCCGAGAGCCAGGACAGCCTTACTTGCCTATTCTTCCTGTTCAACTGCCTCAATCAACCTCTGAGCTCCCTTTAATACTGATAAACCAAAGGGAAATGCCAGAACTGCTTTTGGCACTCGCTCAACTTTGAATAACTATGCTTACCTCATTGAAATGGCTGAACACTGTATGCTCCAGCTTAGTATCATCACCTGCCCAGGTCGAGCACCAGTGCATGGTTCACTCAACCATCGTGTCACACAATTGGGCCTCATTACGACCCAGGCGGTAAGTTACCGCCTGGGTCGTACCTTTACCGCCATGGCGTAAACTATGTTTACGCCATGGTGGTTGGCAGATTTACCGCCCCATTCCAAGGTGAGTGGGGCGGTAAATCCCCATTTCCCATTTACCCTTCCCCATTCCCATTTTTGCCTCATAGGGCATAATGGGAGTGGGGAAGGAGATAATTACGCCACCGTAAATTACGATGCCATAATTATCTCCAAGGTCCCTTAGCGCCATGGATATTAACGCCTGCAAAAAGCAGGCGTTAAACTCACCATGGCGCTAAGGGACCTTGTAATCAGGCGTTAAGGGTCGGCGCCGTTTACGGCGCCGTAAACCCCTTAACGCCTGGGTTGGAATGAGGCCCAATAAGTGGAACTAGTGGCAATCATAATTTCGAAACAATCTTGATTATCAAACTACTTCTGATGATCGCTTTGACCTTCACTGTGAAGCTGCTTCACAATTGCACACTCACTGCAGTACAGCGAACGTACGCTGCACGGACAGACTCATCCACTCTGGGAGCACCACGCAGACAGTGCCTCCTTAACCACACTACAGGATGCTCGTGATTCCTGCACTTTATTGCTAGAACCACGCTCCGGCCATCCTCATTACATGGCTCCAGTCCGGCGCATTTTACGACCGGCATCCATCACCCAGGAGCCCTCTACCCTTCGGCCCAGAACAATCATTTCCTCTGGCGACTCAAGTTGAAAGAATGGCACCAGCCTTTTCACAATATGTGACACAGCAGCGCTGTTTACTTGGTCCCACCTGACCTGGGAGCCCGCCCCACAAGCAAGATTCATGACAAGGTTCCAGTGGGGCCTCCTATTTGCCCTGATGAAGGCGGCTCACTAGGAGTAACATTGATCCGGCTGATGTATTTGGAGTTGGACACTTCCTCCGCCAAAATGTGCACCATATGCAAGGGGGTGATTTGCATTGTCAAAGATGCCTTGGGGTCTATGGACTATTTACTGACAGACCCATACTCAATACCAAGCAATCTGACCACGGTCCCCCTGCCACGTTGGCACCTGAAATATCATTTGAAAAATTAGATGCTTTACTGAATACGGCACCTATATTACCATCTGAAAAATTCAGATGTTTGTACTGAATACGGTGTACGGGTAGCACCCTACACCCACCATTGCACTATAGCATAGCCTTTATGATCTCACCAGTGATATATGCCATGTTACATGATCAAGGACTTTGCACTGATTGATGTACTGAAGCAAAACTGTGATTTCCATGTTTTCGTTTTCATTTATGTCTAAGAATATTTGAATTTTCACACACAAAGTATTTGTAAATGTTTTCTTGTTTATGTTTGAATGATCTTTATCTCAATACAAACCACGTTTTATTCATCACCATGGTTGTATGTGATTCTCTTTGTTTAAACCTTATCTTCTTTCTGGACATCCTCATGGAGTAGAATTTTAGAGGTTTTCTTTTCCCAGTAGTACCACTAATATCAGGATTCCCGTCCACTAGGATATAATTGTTTCATTCATTGATAACATATGGGAACATACCTGGTCAGTAGCAGTACTAATTTTTCTTGGTTCACAATTGCACAGAGCCTTTTGACCCAAAAAAACACAGGCTCACTGCCAGGACCAACATGACTCAGCGCTTAAAACACCAATTCAACCCAGAAATGCAAATGGTTGATGCCCGGCTAAATGCTGTCTACCACCCAACTATGGATTAAGGTACTCTGAACTGGCCTGGTCCAACTCACCGAACCTTTGGGGACCTAGAGACTGGCTAAGTTCCATTTATACTTTTATATACTTAAGTACATATCCTTTTAAATTAATTGTGGTGGCTGATTGCCTTTACATTTGTCGCAGTTTATAGGCGGTCACACACAACTCAGGGAGTTCCCCTCCACTCCCCCAAGCAAGGTGGCGCACAATAAAGCGCTTTACAGATTAAAATTTGGTGAGACCTTCTACCCAACTTGCACCTACCCCAACAAATACCCTGTGTCACCAATGGACTAGAAACCAGGCTGGCGTATAGCAAGAATATACATTTATTTATTTAAGGTTTGACAAGGAAGACTAGCAACCAATATCAGCCACCAATGCTGTGGCAACACCCAATATCACAACTCTAACTACTTTTTGTTGTTAAACGAACAAAGGTTCAATTTTGAAACATGCAGTCACAACCTACAACAGATTTCATTTCAATTTAACCATTAGCAAGCAATCACAATACAATGGAAAAATCGTTTTGCAACACATATTCAAAGGACAGGTACTGCTATGGGATTCTGATTTGGGAGGCAAGGGAATCAATGGGAAATTTCATTTGAAAGGCACAGTTGGGATAAGGGACTCATATGGGGAAATTGTTTTTCAACCAGAATTCAAATGAGAAGCAATGGTTGGAAATTCTGGTTTGGGATACAAGTGCGTACATTGGAAATTTCGTTTTGCAACACACACACACAAATGAGATGTGAGGCTTTCTAATTATGACTTTACAATCACTGGGAATAAATGGGAAGTTTTGTGTTGTACCCATTCAGAGATGTTGGTTTATCTATATTTTTTCTTTTATTTTCCTCTTCCCTCCAGCACTGGGGTTCTGTTCACTGGCATCTCGTCTCTTTCCATTTCTATTCCTACTTCCCTATCTTTAAACAACAGGATTGGTAAACAAAACAATCTTTTATTATTTCTTCATTTGTACTCATATTTTGTGTTTAATATATCAACATTCTTGTTTATATATATTTCTTTTTTATGTAACCTGAAATGTGCAAGCATTATATTAACAATTATCTATTTAAAACATAATGGCTTGTGTGGCATCTATCTACATGATTCATGCATGAATAAGATGGAGTTTGGGGCAAGATTTGGCACATTAGCATCGGCCAAAAAGGTACTTTACTAATTTCATAAATGGCTAAGGTAAAGATTACCATTTCTTTTGCAGCAATTTTCTTTGTGTTGTTTTGTGTTGTACCCTTTACATTTACTTGAAAGGTAGCATTTAGGATTAGCTATTTTGGGAATACGGACTCCCCTTTGGGACAGGAGTTGGGGGGTTTCCGAAGGACAGTTACCCAAGTTTTTATGGTCTATATTGGCTCTAACACACTGGGCATTACATTTGTTTTGAACTATAACAAAACACATCCTGTGATGTTTCTATATGGGAATCCATTGTTTTAATTTAATCAGATGTGCTAAGGGTCTACACAGTGTCTCCCCCTTCTCCCACAATTTAATGAAAAGGATAAAGGCAGGCATTGGGGAAATAATTTGAAAGAGATTTAATTGTGCAAAAGTTCCACCCAGTTTCACCCCCCACCCCCTTTACCCACTAATGGAAAGGTATAAAGGCAGATGGATCACCAAGCAATTGATTGCTTTGGGATATTTACTTGCATGGGAGCTCTCTGCTCTTTCCTCAGGAGGCCAGCCAGAATTTTACGACCCTCTTTTGGTAGGCAGCTCACACCAGGCCTTTCCAACACCAGGCCTCTACTAGTTGTTCTTCGCTAGAGTCCACTAGCAGGCTAACTGCCGGAAATCAAGTGAAAAAGCCTATCTCCTGGAATTCAGTGAAAAAGCACTGTGCTGATGCAAACATGCCCTCGTGTAGTGCTGATGACACTCCAACATGGTCATAATTCCCATGGTAAGGATTGGCTAGCACTCTCCCTTCACCTCCCACCAAGATCCCACTGGCTGCTGATAGGACGAGAAGATGGGAAATATGTATGATGTAGGCTGAGGGAGGAGAATGATTTGTCATCCCAAAGTGACATGTGGTTTTTACATTTTGTGTTCTGAAAAATCTCACAATGTGGTAACTACCTAAATCTTTCAGATAATCACATGAATATATATATTTTTAAGTTCTATATTTTGGCGAGACAGACAATACTAATTTTATTTTGGCACGCTCTTCCTGGGTGGAGCTACAATTTTTCATGGTTTGCTGCTGTGCTGAAAAAGTTACAACTCTGACACTACATACTTCCAACATTAATTTCACTGTCCATTAGTCTATCAATATCTCCAGTTTCTCAGATTTATGAAAATGCCAGAATTATACTTTTAATCATAACTTAAGTTATGTACATCACAAACATTTCATTTTTCCATGGTCCCGACTGGCTTTTTTATCCCCTTTAAAATGAACCCGGGGTGGGCTTAGTAGGACACACAATGCTCTTTTTATTTATGAAAAATGTTTTCACTTTTTAATCAATGGCACTGCATGCTATGAGAAGTTGTTTATTTTGTCCTGAAATATGTGACCAGCCACCTGGTTGGGACAGTGCTTGTCCTACCCTTCTTCTACTGCACTTCAAAGGTTGTGTGTTCGGAGCTATTGCACATTTTATGTGGAATCTGGCCTTAGAGGTCATTTCTGATGGTCATGTTATCTGTAAATCCCATAATTCTAATCTACTTCTTTGTATATCTTAGCATTTAAATTGACAGCCAGACCTGTTTCCCTGGTGGGCCCTGCCCCAAAGGTCTTTAGCTCAGATTTTCAAAGGGTCTTTGTTCAGAGCTAATGCACCATTAATGAGTAACCTGACCGTAAAGGTCGTTTCTGTAGGTTGTGTTATCTATAAACCCCATAATTTCAATCTACTTCTTTGTATATCTTTAGGAGTTAAATTGACAACCAGACCTTCTTCTCCTGGGGTCCTTAGCAAAAGAGTCCAGATTTTCAAAGGGATAGCCCTTCCAGTTTAGTTGGATAAACAACAGCTGCGCCCAGCCTTCAGAAAAGGCAACTTTAAATCGATAAGATGTGCTACATGTAACATTTTAGCATTATACCTAGGCCTGCTTTTCATGAATACACTCTTTCTTTTCTACTACATTTGAATAGAGGTAGATTCACTAATACTCTGGTGCACACAGATAGGCCATTTTTACCAAGGAACCAGTGTTCATTTATGCAAAAAAATGATATAGGCCTTTCCTTATAAATGTTGTCATGTTTAATGTGCTGAATTGAAGTCTCTTTATTCTTCATGAAGGCAATTTGTCATTCGACTTCACTTTTCAAAGGTAAGGCATCATTCCGCCATTTTAGCATATTTCCATGTGCACTATTGTAGTTTTGAATCAGTCAAAGTGGGCATTTATACGAAGTCAGCATCTGCAATGCCCCACGTACTTTGAATCCATCGGCCGCAGTTAATAATATTCCAGTTCTAAGTTTTAGGGCCTCATTACACGGTAGGTAAAATACCGGCACGGCCTTGGTGGAAAGGAGAATTACCGCCCTATTCCAAGGTTGGCGGGGCGGTAATTCCCCCTTCCACCATTGCCCTTCCCCATTCCCATTTTTGCCCCATAGGGCATAATGGGAATGGGGAAGGTGCTAATTACGGTGCTGCTAAAAGCAGGCGTTAAAGTACCAACCCGCTAAGGGACCTCGTAGTAAGGCGGTAAGTGTTAACGGTCACCGGTACCATTACCGTTGACCGTTAACCCTTACCGCCTACCGTGTAATGAGGCCCAACTCTTTTCCGGCTGAATGCCTGTACATTGTAACACAATGGAGGGAGGCCCACCCTCGCTCATTCACTAGGCCTCATGTTAAAATCATTGTTTTTTACTGGATTTTATATTTCAATGGAACTCCACACTGAGCCAGCTTCACTTCTCACAATGCGGCCTAACATGGCCTCTCCCTCTTTGTCTCTCTGGGACTGTCTTTTTACCCTAAACATTTCAGTTGTGTTACCCTGAATGCTATATCTGTCTATATTTTACATATTTGGGGTTATCTCTTACAGGAGTGTGTTTCAATAGTGTTTTTATAGTTATTTTTACAATGATGTGTTTAATTAAAGAATATATATTTTGCAGAACCTTGATTGGGCATTTCTCTAAGTTTGGTCAGTTTTTACTATGCTGTTTGGGTTGCTATTGGATCACATTCACACCGTTCTGAGAAAATAGCCTTCCCACAGTCCAGGTTATCACAATAGGTGAATTAAGTATTTCTCTTGTCTGTGCTTGCTTTACTTTTATGATTGAGATCACTGTTGGTTTGAAGAAGTGTGGGAGCTAAACAGTTGGCTTAGCCATTACTCATCCTTATACTACTACTGCCGAAGAGCAGAGGTAATTTCATCACAGGGATTGAAATCATTCATCTACTTAGAGGCTTCATTTCATTTATGTCATATGTGTTTTTCGGAGACTTGCCTGTGACGCTGTGTCTAACAGTAGACATGAAACTATTTACTTGACCTTTGGTGCAAACTGGTTTAGGGAATCCAAAATGTCATTTCGTTTAGTAATTTGCTTTGCTTATATATCGACATCAGTAATATTTGCCACACTTAGGTTGTTGGACCTGGACAATTTAAGGTCATAGTTCATTATTTATATCTTTCGTATGGATCTTAGAGTACATTCCGAGAGAACTATACCCTGAATGTGGTGATTTTTATAGGTCTTCTCTCAACGTGTCTTCCTCCTATTCCTGTGGGTAAGAGTAGTGGAAATTGGCATACTTCCCAACTCTTTTCCCATACACATTTTGGAGACTCTTTGGCTTTGCACATTTGTATGATTCTAATGCTTATTTTTGGTATCTCTTGAATACAGTGGGTGGATTGTGTAGTGGTCAAGCATATTTTTTACATTCTTAGGATCAACACTTAATTATGTTTTCTTCTTTTACTTCAGTACTGAAATATTTAATTTGTGTCTCATATTTTTTGTCACAGGACTTATTGTGCTGTTCCAGTTACCAGAGTTAAATTTAGTGTTTACAATTCTAGAACTGAACTTTTAGATCTGTACAGTTTATGCACAATAGTGTCCATTGTAGAATGGTGTGTTGCTAATATTTTTATGTGATGAAAGGTGCTTTTACAGAATACTTCTGAAATCCAGCTTGAAGAACATCTCAGCAGTCTTTTGTGGATACACACTGGGATGGATTCAATGATTTGTAAAGTTTTGATTCTACTTTTATTTTCATACATTATTTTAGAAATTGTCAGAAACATTTTAATGACTATTGGAGCACATTGCAGATTGAGATGCATGACCATTGGTGGACTGTAAAAACTGTCTGGACCTGAGGAGGATTTAAAGAAACATTTATTTGGAAAGATTTTTGAAGTAAAGTTTCTTTGTTGATAATTGTTCTTCTACAATATCATAGCCTCAACCATATGTTATCATCATTGTCTTTTATTTGGCATTAAAACCATCATGTACAACATATCATAAAACCATAACTAATGAATGATCCTAGAATTAAAACATACTCTCAAAAATGGCTAATGTTAATTGTTAATTATTAACTACCATATGTATGAATGCAACTTCTCAGATTTCTTGGAATTTCGTACTAGGACTATATTTGTTTTGGTAGGTCATAGTTTGCATTTGTTTTGATGGAGGTGAATGAATGACACATATTGGTGATTGTTGAAGTTTTACTTTGCAAGATGAGAGAAATGTCTTATTTTTCTTGTGCAGTTTCTATAAATGTATTAGTGGAGGAGGAGTGTATGCCTCTTCCTTATTTTTACAGGCACACTGTTTTATTTGTTTTCTTTGGATTTGGGGTTTGGTTGGCATTTTTTTTATCTGATGGAGATAAGATAACATATCTGTATTGGGTTTTAGTAAAGTGTGTGTGCTTTAATGTGGTTATTGGTATCTGGGAAGAGATGGTTTCTTAATTCATGTTTAATTAGGGAATTTGGAAGGAAGACTGTAGTTTTCAGCATTGGTCAATTTTTTTACACATTTCAAAGTAACAAACCGTGGCGTTTTAGCTACCTGATAGCCCCTGCTTTTTGGTTCATTAGAAGTCATGGGAGCCTTTGCACATTACCATGGAAATGCCAAACTAGTTGGATGTGGGAGGAGGATAAAACTTTTATCAGGATTATCCAATTCTATATCATGATAGAGCTTCATATATAGGACGTATATATTGTGCTAGTAGTGCTCACTCATCACTAAATTAAAAAAGGTAATTCTGCCACAGTTTTCTGCATTGGTTTGTTGGTTATCTGCACATGTAGATTGTTAATGCCCTCATGTTAGCTAATCCAAATGTGTATAGTGTGGTTAATAATTAATGGTATTAACTTCATTCCATACATCCCATTTGGAAAGTAGACATGTAAACAAAAAAGCAATTACTAGCCAAGATATCTTGCAGGATTGTATTTTCGTCAAAATACTATTTAACACATAAAAGGGGAACCGAAGAAATGGGAAAATACTCACAGAGAATCTGTTCACTTTTAAATGACACCTGATGCCTGCTTATGTTAAATGTGTTTCAGTTCAACTATGTTTTCCAGGAAAATTCTTACACTTTCAAGACAAATATATGATTCAAATATTACAAAATTAAATTCAAATTTAATTTTATAGCTCAGTTTGTCTATTTAATTTACTCAGTATGACTATCCAGCGGGGGTAAGGCAGCATGGGACTTCTCGGACAATCAGATGTGTTGCATGCTGGCTAAAATTCATGTCATTGATCATGTTTCAAGCATCTTCGGAAGTGGGAGGGTGTAGTCTTCCCAGCCAGACACAAGGAAATTCATCCATGCCCATTTCCCCCACTTTTCCCCCACTGCAACCCCTGCCCAACTTACTTGTGGCTGTCACTGGAAAAGGAGAGGGGTGGACCTATAGTGTCCTTCCCCATACACACATGATGGCCATTTTGTTTTGAAGCATTTTAAAGTGGAGAAACAGCATCTGTGCCATGTATTCACTTTAGAAAACATACCAAGCACCCTAGAAAACATTTGTGTGAATTGGTTATATGACATAAAATACCCTCTGTTTTACATTATAAGCCTGTTGCAAGTCAATGACGAGTTCTATGACTGAATGTAGGAATGAGGCCAAAGTCCAAGTTTCTTTATAAAGTCATGGAACTTTGAAGTGACCTGCAATAGCTTTCAAAAGTATGCTATATGCATACACTGTTTTCCCCCACAGCCTGGCTGCTTAATGAAATGCAAGGCATCTTTTGTTTGGGTATCCATGCAATCAATGTGAAGTGTCTTTGTATTTAAATAATAAGTAATCTGCAGCATTTAATGTGTGGCCGAAAAATAATGTATGTATGTTGTTAATTTATTAATTTATTAATTTATTCAAGCACAATAAACCCATGGGAATCAAGAAGCCATTTACAACGATTACATCAGCAAAAGACAACAAGTAGGGTATTTCATGACGCTGTCTGAGTTTTATTAGGACAACAGTCTACATCACCATAAGGCAACATTGTTGGGTATTTTATTACAGTGTTTCAGTTTCATTAAGACAAGAGCTCTGCAAGGATCAAATCCTGGTTGAATACTGGAGTCTTGAGATTCTTGCAGAAGACCCAGTATGATTGTTTCTGATTTTAGGGCAGAGGTTGGGCTTTCACTTTCTTAAAGGCTATGACTGACAAGCTCAGCCCTCCAATATTTGGGGTAAGATGATGAGTGTTAGACATGTGGGTAGGTCTTGCAGAGTTTGTTTTGGTGAACTTTTGTGAGAGGTATCTTGGGATGGAATTCAAGAGTCATTTATGTGTGATGGCTAGTGTTTAAAGATGATGCGCTCATGAACTGGCAGCCAAGCATCCTTCTGCTAGCCGCTGATATGTGCTCTCATTTGGGTATGTTCAAGGCCACCCTAAGCGCCTTGTTCTGTATCACCTGCAATTTGCTGATGTTTTGAGAGGAGTTACGTGCAAATAAACTGTTACAGTAGTCCAGTCTAGTCCGATGAGCGCACGGGCAATGGCGAGGCGACTCTATGTTGAAAGAAAGGGTCTGCAAGCATTGACTAACTTTGTAAAGCATGCCGCTGATGAAGCAATGGCATTGGTCTGTCTCATTAGGGACAACGAAGAGTCAAAGTAGACACCTAGAGTCTTGACTTCCTTTTAAGACTTGGATTGTGAAGCCATCGATTGACAAAGGATTTTTTTAAGAGCCATCTAGTTTGCTTAGACGAGTTTGTGAACATATCAGTATCATTTCTGTCTTATCATCATTCAGGCATAGAATGTTGGAGGCCATTCATGCCTGGATGGTTTGATAGACTGAGTTCAGTGTGTTAGTGTCTGAGGTGTAGTTGCCTTTGTTGGGTAGGAATAGCTGTGTATCATCTGCGTAGTTTTTGTAATATATGCCCCTGGCCTCTAAGAGGTCAAAGAGAGGTTCAGTAACATAACAACATTGTACAAGGTGGGTGATAGACAAGAATCTTGAGAGACACCACAGGTAACAGAGGCTGGGGTCAGATGCGGTGGCTGAGAAAACTCTCACAGATCTGTTTGAGAGGAAGGATGAGATCCAGGCAGTAGCTTCAGTGGAGAAGAGCACATTGGGTTTGAGGTGTTGGCATAGGATTTGGTGGTTCACAGTATCAAAGGCAGCTGACAAGTCCTGAAGGAGGAGAGAAATATTGCCGGTGTCTTTGATTTCATCCAGTTGATTTTTGGAGTCTAGGAGTGCTGTTTTGGTACCATGGCCTGGTCAAAATCCTGAGTGGTGCAGGCCAAGGAGATTGTTGGATTTGAGGATTTGAGGTGCGACTGAAACTGAAAGTAATCTGCATGGTCTAGGATTTTAAGGAGGAATGGGGCAGCGGTGATTGTGTGGAAATTAGTAGGGATGGCGAGGACTAGCATAGTTTTTTTTTTTTAATAATGGTAGAACACTAGCATCTTTTAGGTTGGATTGTACCGAACCAGAAGCAAATGAGGTGTTGATGAGGGTGAAGATGAAGGGAGAAAGTGCTTCAGCACAGTTCTTGATGACTGTGGCCGGGCAGTCATCTTCTTGACATCTAGAAGGTTTAAGACCTTTAATAATATGGGTGACCTCCATCTCAGAGACTGGTTTAAAGTTAAATGTCAATTTGTTTATGGTTAGGGCTGAGGGCTCTGTTACTAAATATTCTAGGGTGTCACTGCGCAGTGTCATTTCTTCAGTACTATCTTGTTTTGAAGCAGAGTAATTTTATCTAGCAAGGTATTTAGAATGCTGGAGCACCAAGTGCTATCTTTGGTACAGATAGTTGCAGGAGGTATGGGTCCCTGGTGCTAGAATTGCCATTAGCAATTCTAGTTTTGTAGGTGGAACTTTTAGCTAGGAGTATTGCTTGTTTGTACGTTTTTGCTATGGAAGTGATAAGGGCGTTGTTTGATTCAGAAGGGCAGTTCCTCCTGGTGGTTGCTGCCACTCGTTTATTTGCACAGAGTGCTTTCAGATCCGGGGTGAACTAGGAGTTTAGGTGTGCAAGGGCTTTGGATTTACATTGAGTGGCTACTGTGTCTATTGCTGTCAGAAGGGCTTGATTGTAGGTATCCAACCAAGGTGGCAGGGTCGGTGCTAAGGGTTGGGCTTGATTGTAGGTATCCAACCAAGGTGGCAGGGTCGGTGCTAAGGGTTAGTGTGCTGGTAAGCTTGGTCAGCAATGGTAGAATACTGCTGGAGGTTATGTTCCGGGTGTTTCTTGTTGGTGACTGGGGCAGAGGTGTTGGCAAGGTAGAGGACGAGTTTAACTTTGATATAACAAAGGAAATAATGTTAAATCGGTCCAGAGGCAAGGTCGATTAGAAGTGACCATGATGTTACAGTTTGAGTTTGCAAGCCTGTCCAAGACACAGCCTTTGATGTGGGTAGGGATGTGAATATGTTTTGTGTAGCCTAGAGCTTTAATAGAACTGGCTAGGGATACAGCATTTAAGTCTGTGTTGTCAGTGAAGCCAAAGTTAAGGTTGCCCATGAAGACAGTCTTAGATGATGGTTTGGCATTGGTAGACAAGAGTTGTATAATGCATTATTCAAATTAGAATGGATTTCCAGGTATGGGCTGGGCTGGGCCTGATATGGTGTGCAGCCAAAACTTTGAGATGGCTAGCAAGTCAAGGTTGCTTGATATGATCAGGTTGGATATGGCGGAAGAGCCTTTAGGGTAGGGGCTGAAAGATTTGTACTTTTTGTTGTTAGCAAAGGTGCTGGTAGCGGGTAATTTCAGATCAAGAATGGGTAGTTCCGGTAGGTGGTTAACTCATAAGCCATTTTGTGATAAATATTACTACATAGTTATGAGGTGGCTCTGCTGTAGTGGAAGTGGTCGTATAACGACTAATAGCACAGCTTTGGTCTGATCAAGTAAGGTCACCTAACTTGGTGGAGTAATGGACTGAGATGGTAGTACATGGATTGGGCAGGGTGGCACTGGTTAGACTTGCACAGGGAATTAGTGAAGTCTGGCTTAATTGAAAAACATTGTTGATAGTTGTCAGGTTACATGACGAGACATCAAACATTTTGGAGGTCTTGGGCGCCAAAGGGGCAGGGACATTGGCAGGCATGGAATAGGTGTGCATTCTTAGGCGATTGTTTCATGAAGAGGGTGATATAGTGGTACCTAGCAGTGACATGGGCTACCATGTAGGTGTGCAGCTAGTATAACTAGGTAGGCAGGGTGCAGACTTAAAGATTATTGAGAATTCCTGTAGGCTGGCTGGTCAACTGCAAGGATACACTTTAGCGCAGGGAACATGTTGGTTTTGAGGGTATGTGCTCATTAAAGCCAAATGTATGGTCATTGCGAATACCATCAGTCATTTTATGGGCCGAAATGGGGAATATCAGTAAAGATGGTGTGCCTACTATGTACTGCTAAAATAGTACCTGTTCTGGAATATGTGATTGAAATCTGGGGCCACGCATACGAATCGGAAATGATTTGTTTTGAAGCGAAAATCCTTCAGAAATTATTTTGCATGCCATTTACTCTACTTTACTTTGCATTTGATTTATTTGGGATCTCTACAACTTTTATCCAAAGAATGTGTATGTGCTGGACAAACTTGTTTCAGCTAAACAAAGGAACGAGTGTTGTAAATTATTTTCGATAATTCCTTACACTAGAGAATGTCAGGAAACTGAGCACTATCAGCAATATTGTAGGAGTATAGAGTAGATGGCAGAATCAAATGGACATCTCACAAACCAATAACCCTGTTAACACGATAAAAGCTAAGCTCAAACAGAAACTGAATAGTTTCATGTATGAAAGCTGTATTGTTTGACTGGCCTCTAACCGTAACAGTGCTGCCTTCATTGGTTACATAATGGAGTGGACACAAAGACCATTTTATTTAAAGATCCAAGCAGAGCAGTGTTACATCAATATTTACTGTCTGATCTCGTTTCTGCGCATGCTCATTTTCTCAGTGTCTGAGCTCTGCGCATGTTACTTGTACCATCGAGTTGTGTTTTAGCTTCGTGCGTGTCTGTTCTCCAGCGCTGCACCCCAGCCTCGCTGCCCAAGGCGCTAGGTAGCTCAGTCTTCTGAGCCGTGGCTGCGTTCCTGCTTCCTCCTGCCCCCCCCCATCTCTTGCTCTATTGTTAAAGGGAAAATGCTGCACAAGCTCTGAAGCAATCCCATGGCATAATTTACCGCAGCTGAGTGACAGGCCTATTGCACACGCTTGTGACCTGAATACACTATTGGTGCGTTGCAGTGTCCCGCAGAAAGTCAGGATCACAGGCAACAGAAGGTTTACTGGTTACTTACCTGCTGTATCCCGAACGCTTCTTGTGAGCGAACCCGCATCGGACCGCTCTTCGCTTCCTGGAGGAGGCGGAGCTACGGACGACCACGTGATCTCTCACGTGACCTTACCAACTCCATTTACAGCCGGCAGAATCGGCCGAGCGGTGCGAGTGCTTCCCTGAGAAGGACTACTGGTTACTTACCTGCTGTATCCCGAACGCTTCTTGTGAGCGAACCCGCATCGGACCGCTCTTCGCTTCCTGGAGGAGGCGGAGCTACGGACGACCACGTGATCTCTCACGTGACCTTACCAACTCCATTTACAGCCGGCAGAACCACCCTTGCGGCGTAAGCCCTGGTGGCAGAAGGGCAGGTGCTGTTAGGCTGTTCGGCGTGGACGGCTGTCTGCTGAACGAAATATTGTGCTCCCATCTTAATTTACTTCTTTGCTTCCACTCCGCTCACCGATAAAAAGGTCTTGCTGGCGTGGTTTTCGGCGACGAATCCAGCTTGCATTAGTTCGCAACCGGGAGCCCTCGAGCTATTGCCACGCAATCCTAGCATCGATGACGTTAACGCCAGAAGGGCCACAGACTCGGAAGAAAACGCTGCAACACCGACGAATGCTCAACCCTTGGACTGCGATGAAAGCAGCACCCGGAACAAAGGTAAGCAAACCTGCTGCACGAGCTTTGCTCGCATCGCTCACCTTACCTACAGCCTTACCGATACCCCTATCAAATGATTACTCTGACCACACAGAGCAGCCTCTCGTCCATCATCATCCTAATTTATGTTCTGAAGCCCTGAGCCATGAACATCCAATCGAAGCACCTACAATTTTCCGCCTCAGTTCTAATGATTACATACCGCCTACAACGTCAGCGACAGTTTTGGTTGCACACTCACTTGTAGATCAAAATCACCAGGAAAATCTTGGGAGATCTGTACCACGTTTGAGCCGGGATTTGCTAGACACCTCCAATGACGACGCTCCTGAACTTCAAGCGATCACAGTCCCTCTCTCTATCTCTGTCAATCCTCCCCTGACTTTCAAATTATGTAATAATACTGAAGAAGTTCCGGCAGCGCAGAATGCCAGCTCGCTTGCTGCTGCGCCAACGGACCTCCTGTTGAGAGCTACCACGGCAGCTGCTTCTCTGGATATAACACATGATATCACGACCCACCTGGGCCCTTCAGTGCCTGATGATCAGATTCCCCAACCTACACCACCAGTCCAATCTTTGTGCCATATTAACCACGTTGCCTCTTCCCTGATGATAAGCGACGACGAACTGTTAAATCTGCCAAATGATGAGGAATTGGAGTGTGCTTTTAACTGTGCACAAATAGTACCATCTCCACAGCTGAAATCAACTTCAAAGGATCCTCAAAAAAATGTATTACCAAACCTACATCTTTTAGGACCTACGTCCTGTCATAAATCCTCTACTCTTCCGTCTGTCCTGGCAGCAATGACCGCGGAACGGCCACCAGAATACAATCATGTAGGCCCTCAAAGCGAAGGAACCATCGAAAAAATTCACGGTCCTTCCATGCGCCTAAGAGGACGCCCAGTAACAGAGTGTGCCAACAATTCCATCCCAAATTACACACCTGAGCGCTCGGACAATGGCAACCGCAGCAGCTATGCGTGTCAAGCACCAGAGGAATCAGCACCTACAAGAGCCCTGCGCTGTCACTCCTCAAAATTGCCCGAGATATCAGCTCTAAATAAGAAATCCGATCTGGATTCCAGTTCTTTCGCAAGGGCTAGACGCTTACAAAGAATAGCAGAGCTAAAATCAAATCTTCAAAATGTCCCAAAAGCTCAAGACCACCAATTGGCCCAAGCAAGCTCCCCGTTTTCTTTAAACAAGTCCTCTCATGGTGATTTTCCGCCGTCCAACTTACCACGAACCCTGTCGCCTATCAAGTCCAAGTTTCATTTGGACTGCTCAATCCCATCTTCAAATGAACAAGACCTAATATCTGCTAATTTTTTCCAGGCAAATGTCTCAACCGAAGTTATCACGCAAATTCATAACAATGTTCTCGCGGCATCTGCAGTCGCATTGGCACCCTTTACTAAACTTTACGAAGCTCTACAAACTCAAATATCTGATCAAGGAGCAATAATGCTGACTCTGGTTCAGAAAATAGACAAAATTGATCTCTTCACAGATTTTCTGCAAAAACAAATTGAAAAAAACGCTGACCAGGCAATTAGATGGCAAGAACGTTTAGGCGATTTGGCCGCAAGACACCACTGTCAAAACGATACACTAACAGAAGGTCTGCTAGACGCTGTAAAATGGATGACGAAAAATGCTAATCCTAATACTCAAAAATATGCGGCGCCATCAATCATAAAAAGTAATTCAGCAGCTCCAACCAGAAACAAGCAAGCGCCAAACGAGACATCTCTTGCAGCATTCAATGTCCGGTCCTCTGCAAACCATGATACTAGCGTTCCAGCTCCTATTCATGTGATCCAATCTGATTCTGAGATCCCCTGTGACTCTTTAAGACACATGGCAACTGCTGCTCCTTTAGAAAAGGATGCTCTTCTCTTGTCGGAGAAATCTGCGGAAGCTCTTGGTCAAACAAGTATGCAACCGACCACTTTTAATATATTTAGTGGCCCAGCCAAAACTTTTGCAATATCTAAAAAGACCAAGAAGGGCCCTAACATTGTCCAAAAGAAACTTTCCGACACTTGCCACAATGCATTGCCACAAAAAAACACTTGTCAGAAAGTTAAAAAATTTATAAGAATCCTAACTACTCCAAAGAAAACTGGTCTGTTTGAAAGAACATTGGAACAATCAAAAGCAAGCTTATTACAAACTCAAAGGTCTCCCCAACCGAAAGGCCAAAATAATGGTACGTCTAAACAATCGGCAAAACGCCGACGCATAGACTCTGACATCCAAAATCTGTCTAGCTCGGCGGAAGTAGGCTCTGCTGACCTATGTAATCTATCCACATACTCAATTGGAAGCGAAACACACAATGCGTCTTCCCTTGAAGCAACCCCAATGAACGTGTTTGATAAACTTGCAGAAAAGTCAATCCCGCTGAACGAAAATCTCCTCAAACGACGCTCTGGCGAAGCTTCAACAAACAAAAACACAACCATTGCAAAGGTCTCACTCTCACCTGTCAACTCAAAACTAAATCCTAAGCTAACTCTGAATCAGAGGAAAACTGAAGTCCATCTTCGCTCTAGAGCACATGGCGATACTATCTCAGAATTAGAAACAACTTCATGGAAACTACGACTGCAGAACATACACGCGGATGAACACGATTTAAATTTAAACAGATCAAATGTTCTAAAATTATTCGCCTCTGTCCCTCAACTGCGGACAATTACGACCGACGACATAAAAATCGTAGAGTATGCAACAGAAAAATCCACAGACCAAGTGCTGCTACATATAACCTCACGTGCTGTGAAAAACATTTTATTACAAGCAGTCGAAGAGCTTCTCGTCTTCGGCTTTGATATCACCTTAGAACCTGACTTGTCAAACCAAAAAAGAATTATGACCAGGAAGATAAATACAAATAATTCCGAAGGCACGATTTGCCGGACGTCCTTAAGGAAATCCTTAGTATACCCACAAAAATCACGATACGACTCGGACCACTCAGTCGGAAGAGATGGATGCAGACCCGCAGTGAACAGAAGAACCGATCAACACCATTAACAAGGAGTGACTAGGAAGAACCTTACCTTGATGTCCTGGAACACCCGTGGCTTCATGCATCTGTTCGACAATTTCACAGAACCTTGCGATGATGTCTTCATAATCTGCCTCCAAGAAACATGGCTTCGTGAAGTGCCCACCCGAGACGGATACAGCATCTTCCTAAATCCGGCCAAAAAAAACCTCAAAGGTCGTCCCTATTCAGGTTTACTAACCATGGTGAAAATTTACAACTGGATGACCCCCATTGTTGTAGTCAACCTGAATCCATTTGTGCAGTGCACGATTATCCGAATTGACATGACGAACCTCAAGACACACAGCCACCTACTTGTAATTAATTGTTACTGGAATCCAGCAATGATCCACACCTTCGATTTCATCGATAAGGTAACAACTTTAATGGATGACGCCTTCATCAAGTATACCAACTTAGCAGTGATTGTTTGTGGCGATCTGAACTGCAGTTGGTTTCGATTCAATCCCCAGACAATGGAAAACAAGCAGATCCCGGAGTCTGAGGTCTCTGAACGAGGCCAATCCTGGTCTCGAGCCCTTGCATCACGTAATTGTCAGATGGTAAATGGCAATACTAAAGGCGACCAACCCTGCAAGACAACCTGGAAGCGACTACAATGCAGAAATACCTTAGACTATATCTGGACCTCTAGAAATTTGTTCGAGAGGGTCGTGTCACTAAAGGTCGTTCAGATGGCCGAAAGTGATCATGACATGCTATGCCTATCACTAGATCACGAAATCCATCCGCAGCCTGAGACGTACGACATACCGCTATCAATAAATGCTGCTGGAAATAGGCTTAAAACCAACGGCCCGCAAATCCTGAAACTAGCATCAAATCTTGCTAACTCAAATGATGTCGAATACGTTCCTTTGCTCGCGGCATTCTTGCCAAAATATGTAAATTCAAGAATATATGGCCATAGCCCAAAACATCTATTCAGCAATGAAATCGCTGCAGCAAAAAAAGAACTGAGGAAAGATCTACGCCTGATAAGAAAATCCCAACATGATCAAAAAACCATACAAAAAGACATAAAAGATCGACGTCGGGCATACAGAAACTGGCTCAAATCTCACTCGATGAAAATTGAACAAGACCGAGCTGAAACAATGCTCAAGTTAATAATCACCAAAAACACGCGTGAAATATGGGCTCTACTAAATAGAGGAATTTCAAAAACAATCCCAAACATCTCAAACGAAATTTCGAGCGCGAATTGGGCCGAATACTTTACAAAGGCATATGAACAGCGGCGCCAAGACCCACAAGCCCCTTCGTTCATTTCCTCTGGAGCTTGGGATATAACTCCGTCCCAAGAAGACTTAGTACTGGCAATTCAAAAACTCAAGAATTCAAGAGCAGCCGGGCCAGACCAAATCTCGAATATCACGTTAAAAAAACACAAGCATCATTGGGCCAAATTTATGGAAAATCTGTTTTTTCAAATTTCAACGTCAAGACAAATACCTGCTTCATGGTCCAAAGCTATAGTGGTACCAATCTATAAGAAGGGTAGTCGAGACGATCCTTCTAACTATCGGCCAATCGCCTTGCTGGACACGATGGGAAAAATATTTGGATCATTTCTCCGACAAAAGCTGACAGCATGGGCGGCCAAGAAAAACCAAACAGACTGCCGACAAACAGGATTTGTCGAACAAGTAGGTGTTGATGCAAACCTAACTCTACTAACTATTCTAAAATTAGAAGCCCTAAAAGCAAAGAATAAAATCTTTTTCGCATTTGTCGATCTTAGACAAGCATTCGATGCAATAAATCGAGACAAACTCTGGTCTAAATTACGGGCGTGGAACTGTCCAATGTCAATTTTGGAGCCCCTTATAGCTCTGCATACTAACACCACAATACAAGTGAAAGTGAATTCACAAGGAGAACTGACGGAGCCAATCCCAACGTATAAAGGCGTAAAGCAAGGATGTTCACTTGCTGCTGAATTATTCAAACTATTCATCTCGGATTTACCGAATTGGCTGGATTCTGCGCACTGCTTCCCTCCAAAGATAAATGGAACTCCGATCAAATATCTTGTATATGCCGATGATATCGTGCTAATTGATCAAACGCAAATTGGACTGCAACACCTATTGATCTCCTTAAACGAATATCTAATAGCTAACGACTTACAACTAAATACAGGAAAAACGAAGATCATGTGTATTGGAAAAAGCGCATCAAGAAAAGACCAATATTTTAAATGGGCTATTGGAAAAGAAATTCTAAGCAGCGTAACTGCAATCCGATACCTGGGCATCATGGTTAACAACTCTCTCTGCGAAGCTGCATGGTCATTTGACCTGTTGGAAAAAGCAACGAAATTAGGTCTACAAGGAGCGAAAATCAATAAAGACTTTGGAAAATTTTCAATAACGCCTTTAATTTCATTCTATCTCCAGAAGTTCATACCCACCATAACTTTTGGTGGAGCGACTGGGTGGAATCTTGACCACTCCCTGTGGCAGAAACTTGAAGGGAGGTTTTGGAGACGAGCATTAGGACTTCCCAAATATATCTCAATGGCGGCTCTGAGATATGAACTGACCCAGAACTCAATTTATATGACAGTACTATGGCAATCCCTATCGCTGCTGAGGAAAATGATGCTAGGATCACAAATCCCAGCATATGAAATTTTCGTAAATGAAAAAGAAAACTCACAGTCGAGCTTACTCCAAACATGGAAGTCCAAAATAAAAACCATCATGGATGCCGCCAATATATCTACCAACGAGTTGATTGAACGTCAAAAGCACGCAAAAAAAAACTTGAGGCCTGGGATTGGATAACATCATACGAACACCGAGCAATGCTTAAATCCACTTTATCAGACTCGACGAGTATGCTGAAACTACACTCCTTACCGAAATATCTCACAACTTGCCCCTCACGCCACCACAGGACTCAATTCCTGAAACTCAGATTGAATGCCCTGAATACTAGAGAATCATTATGGCAACGTCGATCCAAAACCATTTCTTCAAACAAATGCAGATTTTGCAATTTAGGAGAAGTGGAAACACTAAAACACTTAATAACAGCTTGCCCTCAGCTTATCATTCCCAGAGAGCTCCACTTGCTCTCTTATAAACCCATCCTATATGATGCAGATGAATGGTGGGATACAATCTTGGCCGGGAGAAATATTAAGCTTACCTGCAATATAATCAACTTCTTAGATGCGATACTGCGCACAGACCAAACTTGAAGAAGCGATCTAAGACTAGATTCATGTGAGAGGATCGATTGATAATACATAAAGATCTAGCTCGGGAGAGAATACTCTAACTAACCGCATGAGTTTGCGCCATGTAACAAAAGTTTGATATTATTATTGAACTGCAGTCTTACAATAAAATAAAAAAAAAAATAAAAAATATTTACTGTTAAAATGTAATATTTGCGACACACTAGAAGCCATGGGCAGTCGAAGGGGCATTCCCTCCGTGACAATCACAACTGCCGTTTTTGTGTTGATGACACAATAGAAAGCCTAAGACATATCCTGTTGCTATGTGACGGCCTTTCTCCACTAAGAGCCAAGTACATGAAAATGCATAACAATCAAATTGACTGTTCTGATCTGTCGCACTTGTGGTCAATATGTATGCAGGGGAATGACATCCATCTTATTCACTATCTGTTCATATTTTATTGGAAATATACTGCCATTATTGAGATTTTATTATCTATTTCATGATGACATTTTACCCATTTTTGCATCACCTATATACAGTGTTATCTTTTAAGAATGAGATGTATTTTTATTGAAGGAGGAATGCATGCTGGTTTTAACCACTGTGTTTTATACAATCACCTGTTAATGTACTGCTTCCATGTTTCGATTACCCATGTACTTTCTTATCATGTGTTTCTCGTTGTATATAAAAGGCTTCGCTACCACATGTATATTAATTAAATGAAATGAATAAAGTGGTTCCTAGCAGCCAAATAAGCTGACCGGTGCTTGTCCCAGTAGCAGTACCAGGTAGGCACGGTGCAGGCTCTAAAACGGTTTCAGAACTCGTGTGGACTAGCTGCCCGTCAAGCGCGGCATACGTCTTGGAGAAACAGGGCAAGCAGGCTTTGTAAGTACGCATTCTGAGGGGCTTCCTACATGAGAAATGGGAAGGTATGATGCCTAGTAGAGTCATAGGCTGACATGTGCATGCTGAGAAGTGTGCACGAGTAGCAATGCCAAGACAAGGCAATGATGGTGCACGCGTGGTTGTTATAGGTATTGTAAGCACAGTAACCATACTTCAATCAATCAGGCATTCTGAGGCAGTGTAGGCAAGGTGCAAGCAAACAGGAAAGACTCCAGATGTTGGTGGTGGGATAAGCGGATGATGCAGCAATCTTTTTGACATAGATACACTGGGCCTCATCACGAGTTGGGCGGTAACGCCGGCGCTAATAGCGCTGGAGCTACCTGCCCTACCACCAAACCCACCGGCGCTATTAGCGCCGGATCACGGGTTTGGCGGATTTGGAAATCCCCATTCCCCATTGAGCCCATTCGGGAATGCCCCATTCCCCATTGGGCTCAATGGGGAAATTTCACGCTCATACCGCCAGCGGATTTCCCGCCGGTGGTATGAGTGCAAATTTTCGTCAGATTTAAACCCAGCTCAGAGCTGGGGAGAAGTCCGCCAAAGCCCTGATTTGGTGGACCCTTAAATCCGGCAGTAACAGCGCTACGCCCGATTTAAGGGTTACCGCCAAACTCGTGATGAGGCCCGCTTACTTTTGTCTGGCAGATACCAACGTACCTTTGATAGCGTCCTTGCAAGGTCTGACAGTGCCAGACAGGGGGAGTGAACAAGGGCCTTAGAAGTGGGGCTTTGTAGGGGGCCAGCGTCGCCTGCTGGCTAACTGCCTCGGGGTCCACATGGTTGCAAGCATCCAATCAGATGACATCAAAGGGGGGGAGACAATGCTTGTAATAATGCAGGTTAAACAGGCATTTGAATCAAGGCAGCCATGTTTAAATGACTCATAGGTGGTTCATTCAGATACACATCTCAGCAGATTAAAGGTTTCTCATACAGCCCAATAGGGCATTTCGCATCGGTACACAGCCTTGCAGGGCTTACCTTGCTGCATGCTTCTACACGTGCTCTTCAGTATCATCAGTGCACACGTAGCAGTAACAGCATGTCTCCTACTCCTTGAGGTGGGCAGCACATTTAAGTCATTTTTACTTTAGTTGTTTAAATAAGTAATGACATTCAGATTGTTGAGCACGTGTTAAACTCAAGGAGTACACCTATTAAACATTGTATGATATTATATTCTTGTTAATTAGTGTGTACAAAGTGTCACAGAAAAATTGTTTACAAGCAAGTTTCACTTTGATGTCTCCAAGGTAATGCGGGGCGGGAGGAAGGAAGGGAAGTGATGCAGGAGGGGGGGGAAAGGAAAGTTCTATTTGTACTTTGAATAAAAAGGGCGTGTGAATGCAGAGCTCTGTGTCTGCCTGGATATTGCTGCGCCACCGCTCCCCACGCCGTGTCTGGCTTTAACAATGGCGACGAGGAGGGCAGCAGAGCAGGCGGAGCAGCTCTCGTATGAAAGTGCTACTGCCCACCCTCAGCGAAACGGAAGAGAAGCGGAGTGCCTAAAGACACAGGCCGGCCCAGCTGGCGTGTATCACAGCACGCAACCCGGGCCGCGGTGGTGATCAGTCACGAGGAGGGGCCGTGGAATCCCAGCCCGCAGCCGCAACGGTAGGCACACAATGAAGGAGCTAGCCCCCCCCACAGTGCCCGGCTCCTAATCACACGGCGCACATGTGTCCCACGAAGGGGAGGGCCCCACGTGGTTCCAAGCCCGCACAGGTGCACATGCGCACCGCCAGCAAAGGGGAAGCCCTGCCACTGGTCAAACCCAAGGCCCAAGACAAAGGCCTACCGCACGCTGGTGCTGTGGAAACCCCAGAAGGGGCTTTGGACAAACTGATGGTGCTTGCGCCATATTTTGCAGCCATCCAACATTGGTGAGAGGTGAAGACACTCCCTGCAAGGGGGGAGAAAGCACAAGGGACACTCATCCAGATATTCAGAACACCCAATGGATGGTGCTTGTGCCCCAGCGGTGGCCATCAAGAAGAGGGAGCAGTCAGCAACGCACATATCCAGTAAGTGACCACCCCACCAAGCAAAATGTCGGGCCAAGATGATGGGCAAGGAGCACAAGCTCAAGGGAATGGGCCCCCAGTGCCAGTGTCACCAACACCAGATCATGTGACATATCAACTACCAGACACACTGGCAGCTCAGATGCCGGGAGCATTCGATGTGACGGACACCAGCAACATGGGTTCCAGGTGGACCAAGTGGATCAAAGACTTTGATCTGTACATGGGAGCCACAGGGCCAGTTGCTGACGCCAGGCAAGTGTGCCTCCTAAAATTGGCCGTCGGGTCTGCCACACGTGATAAAATTGACAATGCCCAAGGACTCCATAGACTCGATCCAGGACCTCAAAGATGCGCTAGCAGCGTACTTTGCACTGCAATCCAATGTAGACAATGAAAGACACTTATTTCACAGCACCAAACAGGCAAAAGGGGAAACCATGGACGCATATGTGATGCGACTGCGCACCAAGCTAAAGCACTGCGATTTCGCAAACTACTCAAATACCGAAGCCCGGCAGTCACAGATCATCTCAGGATGCGAGTCCCAAGCGTTCTGCAGGAAGCTACTTCAAAAATCCTGCATGCTGGAGGAATTCCTAGCGCTAGCAAGAGTCGAAAGGGCCATTGACTCCCAAGTGGAAAGCTTTGGCAACACCAATGCAGGAGAAACCCTAAATAGACTGCAACCAGAGAAGAAAACTGAAGAGCTCTTCTGCTACAAATGTGGGTTTGAATACCCGCACAACAGTACATGTCCCGCGGTCGGACAACGTTGCACCTCTTGTGGCGAAGAAGGCCACTTCAAAGCCGCATGTGGACTATTCTGAGACCGAGGGAGAGAACGACCCAAAGACAACCCTTCCCACTGGAGAGGCCAGTATGGGTGGTCGTCAAACAACAACCCAGCCCCAAGTACACCGAACACCCAGAATTAACCCACCGGTGATCAGAGAGACAGAGACTCCAGAGAAGACCAACAGAAGAGGAGAGAAAGAAGAAGGTTCGTAATGCGGGCAAGACCCGAGCGCAGGTCAAGATGCCACGTACGATACCTGGTGGAACAATCCCCCACAGACTCTGACCCCAGCTCATCGGGGAGCGGCCAGAAGCAAAAGGCCTCTGTGTACGCTCTGGACAACCCCACCGCAACAGCGCACAGCCCAACACTCATCATTAAACTGCAAGAGAGGCCAACAGAGTTCCTCATAGACACCGGAGCCATGGTTAATGTGGTAAGTGAGAAAGTCTACACTGACCTCCCACAGAATCCCAGGCTACATCCAGCAACCGTAGACATATATGCATACAGAGCCAAGACACCCCTGTAGTGTCTTGGACAGTTCAGCGTGCTCAGACGGTACAAAGGACATGAAATGAGGGTACCAATACACATTCTGGCCATAGAGACAGACAGTGGCTGCGTCCTAAGCTTTAAGGCGGCCGCCGCCATGGGTTTGATACATATTCCATACAACATAATGGTCCACAAGTACATAGACCCGGTCGAAATGATAAACAATTTATACCCAAAATATTCAAAGGAATTGACAAACTCAAAAATAGGCAAGTCAAGCTCCACGTGGACAACTCCATACGTCCTGTAGCCCAACCGTACTGCGGGATTCCAGTCAACATTAAAAAAAAGTCGAGGATGAGCTCCAGAAACTACTGGAACAAGACATTATTGAAAGGGCCACAGGGCCAACCACGTGGGTGTCCCCAATTGTCCCAGTCCCCAAAAAGGGATCTGAGGCCATAAAACTGTGTGTAGATATGCAACACCCGAATCAAGCCATCCGAAGGGAGAGATACTCTGTGCCCCGCATCACGGACATGATTCACCTACTGAATGGGGCAGAGGTCTTTTCCAAACTTGACCTGCAAGAGGGGTATCACCAGCTAGTATTATACCCCGAAAGCAGGAACATAACAACTTTCGTCACTCATGTCGGCCTCTTTAGGTACAAAAGACTGAGCTTTGGGGTGTCCTAGGCGGCAGAAACATTCCAGGACGAGGTCCACAACATCATTAAGCACATCCCAAATTGCCTCAACTATTCGGATGACATACTAGAATTCGGTACAGACGTGAACAAGCATGATGAGTCCCTGATGAAAGTATGCAAGGCCCTGCACGATGCCAATCTCACCCTGAATAGGGATAAGTGTGGATTACGCAAGAACACACTAAAGTTCTTTGGACACGTCTTCTCGGAGTCAGGAATGACTCCTGACCCGGAGAAGGTAGCGGCACTTAATGACACCTCCCCCCCAAACAATGTGTCAGAACTTCAGTCTTTCCTGGGCCTGGGCAGTTCTTGCAATCGAAACATCCGGGACTTTGCATCTGTCAGCCAGCCGCTGAGGCATCTAACACATCGGGATGCGAAATTTGAGTGGACCAGAGACTGTCAAAAGGCATTTGAACTAATAAGAGAGAGGGTCGCGAAAGCTGAAAACATTTCATACTAGGACCCCAGTAGGAAAACCGAGCTAATGGTCGACGGCACTCCCGTGGGTTTAGGAGGTTCTCAGAAACACATAGTGGCATACACCAGCCACAGCCTGTCCACCACCGAACAGGTGTACTCTCAAGCAGAGAAGGAAGGGCTCGCCGTCGTATGGGCGTGAAAGCATTTTCACTTGTTTCTGTATGGGAAACAGTTCCAGGTCATCACAGACCAACAGGTCCTACTATTCTTGTAGGGTAATCCCTGAGCCAAGATGCCTCTGCGAATTGCGCGATGGGGCCTGAGATTACAAGACTATCCATTTGGTATCATACACAGGCCGGGAAAAGGTGAAAACCCGGCAGACTTCCTGTCCAGGAGACCACGGGAGGAGAGTGTACCCGAACCGTCAGTGGCCAATAGTTACCTAAGATATCACATCCACCAGACCACACTAGAGGGAGTCAACATGGAGCCGCTTGCCAGAGAGACCGAGAGTGACCTGGCCTGTCACATCATCTGCGAAGGACTGAAATCTGGACTGAGGCGAAGGGCAAAAGAAAGGGGGAGAGCCGTGGGAGGCAAGGTGCGAGAGGACGTAGAACGTCTGCTACAAGTGAAAGACGAGCTTGCAGTGTCGGAAGATCACTTGCTCCTAAAGGATTGTAAACTGGTAATCCCGGAAGCCATGAGAGCAAAGGTCATCGAACTAGCCCACGAGACCCACAGGGACATGTTATCCACCAAACGCATGCTACGCCAACAGGTATGGTTCCCCCACATGGACACCTTGGTAGAGGCAGCGTTGAAAGCGTGCCCAACATGCTGCCTCATCACGCCAAATCACCACCAGAACCACTGGTCATGTCAGAGCTCCCGCAGAGAATATGGGAGGCAGTCGCGGCTGACCTCTTTGGACCTCTTGAAGGAGGAAAGTACGTCCTGGCCGTGATGGACGAATACTCACGGTATCCTGATGTTTGACTAATATCATCAACTGCAACCCATCATGTCATCCCCGCTCTGGACCACATGTTCTCAGCCTATGGATTACTCAAGGTACTCAAGACGGACAATGGACCCCCGTTTTGGGGAGATCAGTTTGCCCAGTTCTCAGAATACCTCGGATTCCATCAGATAAAGATCACTGCCCTCTGGCCCCAAGCCAATGGGATGATCGAGATATATATAGACAACCTGAAGAGAGCCCTACAGATTGCCCGGTTGACGGCACAGCCATACAAACAGGTATTAAACCAACTCATGAGGGACTACAGGGGGTCACCTCATAGCACCACAGGGAAGACCCCAGCTGAACTAATGTTTGGATGGAACACTCAAACGCGCCTTTCCCAGGAGAAAGTGATCAGCCCACCCCCTGCTCTGGACCCGGAAGTGCGGGAGCGGGATGATCAGCAAAAGCCCGAATTAAGGAGTACGCCGATACCCGCCGGCAGGCACAGATATTTCAAATAGAGGTGGGAGATGTGGTGGCGGTCAGACATCCGCTGACGCACAAGCACACGTCAGCATTTCGGGAAGAACCCCTGCTTGTCACCCAAAAGAAAGGATCCATGATCACCGCCCAAGGGTTGGAGGTATCTGTCAGGAGGAACTTGTCCCACTTCAAATAACTTCCACAGACGGGAGCTAGGTGCCTGAGTGCGAGGGTGCAGGCTCACTTGGACTATGAATCAGATGATCCCTACCAAGGAGATCAATGGGACTCGGAGGAATCAGAGCCGGATGTGGGGAAAGAAAATGCTAAGAGTGGATTGTCGCCAGTCAGACACGCCCGCAGAGGGACCGGAACAGACCTCGACGATGGATTAAGGAAATGGACTAGAGGCCCACCAGACCAGGAAGGGAAGTGACGTGGGAAGGGGTGGGGAAAGGGAAGTTCTAGTTGTACGTTGAATAAAAAGGACGTGTGAATGCAGAGCTCCGTGTCTGCCTGGTTATTGCTGCGCCACCGCCCCCCAGGCCGCGCCTGGCTTTAACAGCAAGTAATTTCAAAACCTTGTTACTGCTTTAATTAAGTGGTGCAGTTACAGTGGTGTTATGTTCAGTGGTGAATGAAGGAGCAGGTATTGCAATGTTATAAATAAAGAGTAATAATCGCTCACAAAGCAGTTCTAATGTCATTTTGTTATTATAGGTCCGTTGCAAGGTTGCAATACCCGCTCCTTCAATGACCACAGAGTACAATTCTACCTGTAATTCCATGCTTGCAAATTAGGTTTCTGTGACACTGTACAGCCACTAGTAACTGTCTATTGTGCAATGATCAATATGTGCACTGCTTCCTTTAAGCATTAAAAAAAAAAAAATATGTGCACTGCTATAGTTTCACATGTTTTGTGCAGGTAGTTTGCCTGTTCTGGTATGTGTGCTTCTAATTGTCTTGTCGCACGTATCTGTTGGTTTTCTGGTGTCATGCTGTATCAGTTGTTGGAATGGAAGAGAAGCTGTGCATGGAGCATTGTATTCCGTTTCCCCTGGCAGTTCTGTGAGTTTTTCTTATGAAGACTATGTTGAGGAGAATAAATATATTGCTATTAGCGACCAATTTTTTAAACATTGATTACTAATAATAATAAACTGATCCGTGAGTTTCTTGTGGCAGTAAATGTGCTGGGATCATGTGAAAAGATATTGGTTACTGTGTTACTAAAGATTGGGGTGAGGGTTGTTACTGACATGTAAACGATGCGCTGCAAGGTAATTATATCACCTTAACATCACAGAACTGAAATGTGGAACTATGGAATAGGTGGCAAGGTCTGCCTGTATAATTTCCCAAGGAGCCAATGTAAGGAACAGGCATTTCTTTTTGGAATGGATTCTTTAAAATTATAGGCACGATATCACACACACAGAAAAAAAAATACTGAAAGGGGATCAGATATAGATATGCAGGGTACAACTACCCAACTAAAGCTCCATCATCACCATTCAACTCTCATACAAAAAGATTAATCATCTGCGTCCACAGCTGAGTTGGCCTTTCATTTGAATATGAGCAGAAGGGACACTGACATTGAATGAGCATGGAACAGACGAATACAAATAATTAGATGAAATGAGGAATGCTTGGATTGTATTATTAAAATTAAACTGCTAAAATCAATAAATACCTCAAATGTGCCCTCTTTGATCTTCCTCTATATAAAACCTGCCGTTGTACCCCTCTCTAATAGGAAAATAATAACGAGATTATGAGTTCATTAAGAGGAAGGGTATGTCGCTACTCCAGTCAGGTGAACTATTCCCACAAAAAGCACTTGTTAATAAACTCTGATTTTCTGGGAGAAGTTTGAAATATCAGCTACTGAATAGATTTTACATTTCAGTGATAGCCAGTCAATTTAAGCATTGTCAATTTCGTTTGAGTGGTGCAAACAGACTTGTTAGTTTGGAAGACATGGAGGGGGCACTATAACAGATGGAATTGCATGACTAATGGAAATGTATTATTGCTCAGTACTAGCTGCGTGTGCATACTTTGGGGCTGAAAGTGCCCTGCCATCAACTTGAACATACTAAACCCAAAGAAACTTAGAAACATTGTGCATCAACCAACTTAAAGATCATTTCTAACATATTATCTATAGCACAAGTGTTTTTTTGTCAAATATTATAGTATAGTATTGTGTATAGTATCATTATTTGCCAGTGCCTGTAGTGCAGATTCTGTTTCTACATGTGAAGGTGTGGAACTTGACTTTATGTATCTGTTACTTGAAAAGCTTTCTGTAAAGTGCTGTTCTTAATCTAACTCTTTTTACATAATGATTGAAGTGTGACATTCATGAATAATGTAGGACACAATCATATGTCAGTTTAGTTATTCAGGATGCATTTATCCCGGCCAAAATCGGCAAACTGATATATGTATATATATATTCAGTGAAAAAACTTTGTTAAAGGGACGTTATGGTTCCAAGTAAAACCGAAAAACCCTTGAAATTCGCCAGTTATGGTAAGCTAAGCAACCATAACTCGCGCCACCACCGTGCACTGCTAAGACTAACACCCAGGACATCAAAGATGACATCACAAATGTCATTGATGACATCACTGATGACATCACATGTCTGGCTCACTATTTTTTCTTTTGCTGACATATCTAGGCCACATGGTTTTCTACAGTAACAGTCAGAAACTAAGAATTTTATTTTATTTGCAGACATATCCTTCTAGTAGGTTCTTACAGTAATTCCCTTAGAGTACAGCCACATCATATGAAACATAAACATATGGGAAAACACAAGCTTGAAAGACAGCAATCCTTTTTGTGCATAAAGATAATCACTAGACTTATGAGCACTTTCTGATAGTTCTGTTTTTTTTTTTATGGCTGTACTTTCCCTGTATATGGTCATATTTGTATACGTTGTACTCACACTACTTTCCCTAGAGTCCAATCACATCAAGTGATACATATATATAGGGTAAATAGCAGCTTTGAAACAGAGCAATCATTTATTTGCATGAAACTAATCAGTTAAGTTATGAATTGTTTCTGCTACTACTTGTGCTTTTTTGCTAACTTCACTTTCCCTGTATATACCCATATTGGTATGTGTTCTTGTGTCTTTGTGTTTTGTCTATAGTAATGCAATTATGTAATACATGGGTTTAGCTACTTATTACATATTTCACAGTACACAAAAATCGATTAAGAAAACAATTATCATTTCATTATTCAACATATTAACATTACGAATATCATACCTTCATCTTGTAAGCTGCACACAGTGTTATGTTTCTGTATGAGTAGCTTAGTATACTAGATATAACCCCATAATAGGATGCTATTTATATCAATGCATCGTTCAATGCACTTATTAGGGTACATTTCTTGCAATGATTCTTGACACTTTCTTTGCAACATAATAAGAATCCCTTCTACACATATTTCATGAGAAGTACATACACATGTGATGTCATCAGTGATGTCATCAATGACATTTGTGATGTCATCTTTGATTTCCTGGGTGTTAGTCTTAGCAGTGCATGGTGGTGGCGCAAGTTATGGTTGCTTAGCTTACCATAACTGGCGAATTTCAAGGGTTTTTCGGTTTTACTTGGAACCATAACGTCCCTTTAACAAAGTGTTTTCACTGAATTTCATAGGTTTTTAGTAGCACAACTTAACCATAACGTCCCTTTAACAAAGTTTTTTCACTGAATTTCATAGTTTTTTAGTAGCACAACTTAACAATAATGACTTTGACTTTATATACATGTCATATGGAACTGACTAGATCTCTTCTTATGAACTTGATGTCTGCAAACTTATTTAATGTTCGCGGACATGTTCGGAGAACAGTACCACTACCTAAAAACTGTGGGGGGGGTGGTGGGGTATGTTTGATTGTTATATCATACTATAGGAACATTTAACAAATTCAAAAAGCAGCACACAAACACATTATATATAGTAATACATAAGAAATGTAACCCATATATGTAACACACTAACCATTCATTTAAATACAATATGTTCTGAAATGGAATATACCACAAGAAGATAAATTGGCTTCCAACATAATTACCTCACAGACACAACAGAACTGAGAACAAGACCAGACCCACTGAATACCTAGGACGTATCTTACCAGAAATAGTAAGTGTACTTCATTTTACTCATATATTTATAAACTTTCTGTATTAGATTAAAAAATATATTATCTTTTTTTTTATTTCTCACAGAAATGTCTAGTACTCTGGAATGGCAGGAGGGCAATTTCCCACATGAAGAAATGTCACAAGATAGTGAAACTAATGGTAAACACTTTATAATATAAACCATTTATTTATTATTTTTTTATATACATTTAACATATATATTATTTTTTTGTACAGAGCATACCAAAATAGAAAAAAACTTCAGAAAACCCTGTTATGGATAACAGTCTTCACAATATAGAAGAAAAAATGGATGTATTGTTGGCTAATTTTAATAATTTAAAAACTTTTGTAGAAAAAATCATTTCAAACCAAAAACCTCGTACCATTGCCCCACATGTACTTGTCCCTCCTCACCATATCCCAGTCAATTATCCCCAAACCCTCTCCATAATCCAAAACGTTTTGATGAGACTTCCATCCCTTCTTCACCTAATACCAATCATGTTGAAACCCCAAATTCTCCTGTTTTTGTTTCTGTTTCTGCCTCACCTTCTCTGTCATAAATTATTAATATATGTTAAATAAAGTTTAATTTTTATATTGTATTGTGAATAGTTTCTGTTTTTTTTTTTAAACAATAAAAGTGTCCGCGGACAGTGCGAGTGTTCTGAAATGTTCGTACATAAACGAAAATGGAGGTGTCCTGAAGAACACCACACCTGTTCGTACTGTTTGCTAGCAAGTTGACACTGTTCTAAGAACACACGTGGTGTCCTGAAATGTTCGTAAAGAAACAAAAATTAAAGTGTTCTAAAGAACACTATATCTGTCCGTAATGTTCGCTATCAACTTAAAACTGTCCTAAGAACACAATTGGTGTCCTGAAATGTTCGTAAATAAACGAAAATGATGTGTCCTGAACAACAGTACAACTGTTCGTAGTGTTTGCTAACAACATGAAACTGTTCTAAGAACACAAGCGGTGTCCTGAATTGTTCGTAAACAAACAAAAATTAAAGTGTCCTAAAGAACACTATACCTGTCCGGTACTGTTCGCTAGCAAGTTCAAACTGTTCTAAGAACGCTATTGGTGTCCTGAAATGTTCGTACGTAAACGAAAATGGAGGTGTCCTGAAGAACACTATACCTGGTCGTAGTGTTCGCTACCCAATTGAAACTGTTCTAAGAACACAATTGGTGTCCTGAAATGTTCGTACATAAACAAAATTACATGTGTCCTGAAGAACACTATATCTGTCCTTACTGTTCTCTACCAAGTTTAAACACACGCGGTGTCCTGAAATGTTCGTTTCACGTGTGACGCACTTTTAATTACTTCAGAACCCGAACAGTGTCCGTAGGACATCAATGCGCATGCGCTAACCAATCTCCGTGCACTTGGTGTCCTGCGGACAGGCGCTTCCTTCGCGGACTAGTTCGCGAACGGATCATATGACCTCGCCCACGCTCATCGTGTGTCCTGAAATGCGGACACTGTTCGTGTCCCCGAACAATTTAAAAGTACATTTTCAGTTAATCCATAATATTTTTCAATAAAATCTCACCGTGGCACAAGTCCCACATAGCAATCTTGAGTTTCTATATACCTTTTGAAACTTTCCAATCCTTTTTTTGTGTTCGATCTGTCCCCGGACAGTGCGCATGTCCACGAACCGTGCACAAGCACCCCTATAAAAGACCACGCCCAAGAGCTTATTCCCATTGTGTTTCTGGCTATTCTTCAGAACACAGTGATTTTTGCTGCCACCTGCAGACTACACCATCATCGAGATGGCATCCTTGGCTGCTGAACTGCCACTTGGTGCTGCACCTGCTTCAGCACCACCCCCACCCCCTCCACCACCACCACCTCCCCAAGGGCCTGAAGAGGGGAACAGGAGTGAGGATGCGGAGGAGGAAGAAGAGGATGATGAGAATGAGGTAGAGGAAAACCCTACTACCCGCACTAGGCGTGAGTCTTGGGTGTGGCGGTTATTTACCATTCATGGTAATGTTCCTAAGGTTCGTGCGAACCGTGTTACCTGCAATGAGTGCAAAATGATACTCAGTCGCGGGAAGCACGGTAAGTACAGCTTTGGGACTACTACTATGAAGCGACACCTGAGGTCATTTCACTCTGGGGCTATTCGCAGGGTTGTACCTTGCGAAGAACGTAGCAGGTTGATTTCCTCTACTTCATCCTCTGTTTCTGATCCTGTCACCACAAGGACCACCTCTGTGGGACAGCGTCTTCCTCAAGTTGCCTCACAGGCCATACAGAATGCTGATGACCCTTACCTTTCGAGGGTCACAGTTGTATGTATGTACTGTGACACAGTACTCTGCAGGGGGGAGCGACTTCGGAGTGCTTTTGAGACTATCGTCTCAGAGCACGAGAAGACCTGCTCACTACCCAAATAAAACCCACTCTACATCTTCCTCTCTCAGCTCGCCCTTTCTTATCCCTGTGGTTGGTGTCCTCCCCTTTACCCTCCTTTACCCTCCTCTTCTAGTGTGTCGTGTCTGAAAAACCAAAATAAATACAAAATTACAAAAATCAAAAAAAAATAAGGCTCTTTTCAGAGCCACTTTTCCCAGTTAAAAAATAGAAGTGAAAATAAATGCAGCAGGGCTCTTTGTATTTTTTAGAAGTCCGCGGACAGTTCGCGAACATTAAAAAAATTGGGTTGCTACTCCATCACAAACATTGTAATTTTCTCTGGAAAGAAGTGGTGGCTCTGAAAAGAGCCTTTGGTTGGTGTTTGTAAGTCAAAAATTGTAAATGCTTAACATCTACTTCAAAATCGTTGTTGTAATTCCAAAAAAGGTCGCAATGCATTTTGTACATTTCTCAGAAAAATCTGATTGCCAGCATAAGTAAGATGGACTCCATCTCTGCGAAAAATGTATGTACTACAAAACATAATATTTTCATTGTGAAAAGAAGACATGCCAAAATCTCTTAGAAAGACACAAACAGCCTTATTGACATTGCGCCTTGCTTTTTCCATTTGTGGACCAAATGAAGAAGAACGAAGCCACATTTCTCTCTGCGCAATCCCGGAAAATATCACTTGAGAATTAGGAAACATGTCCATAACATTCCTAAGTCCTTCTTTCATAGCAAATTGCAAAAAAATTCCAGTCACATGTCCTAAACTGTTCCCTCCACAATGAATTACAATTATGTCTGGAGGTTGCTCTGTCTTCAAAGTAGCACAGAGAGGTAGCAAGTCCAACCACTTCATTCCACGTACTCCATGCCAGTGTACTTCCACATGTGGGAATCCAAGATCTACAGCTACTCCACAGCTTTCTGGATGCACCTTCAACCAATGTATCCACGAATCTCCTAAAATCCAAACAATCTGTTTTCTGAAACAGACAGCCATAGCTATCTTTTGTTCTCTCAGCAAAAAGAGTATCTGAGAAAATCTCTCCGGGCACAACACACCCACCAAACGTTCCTGACCAATCCCTTTCAGTGCTTATTCTCATTTGCATGACTTCTGAACCCAAAAATCCCCAGATGTAACTCCCGATGTCCGCGAACTACCGCCATGTCCGCGGACATATCGTAACATGAACAGCCCTTCTACCATTTCCACTACACTCTCTCTGCCATTCCCTCATTGGATGTACCTCAAAAATCACATGACCATGCACCAATCACATTCAAGACCTCTACATCTAACTGCATCATCATAGATCAGCACTGCAAATGTACTCTGAATCTCTCTGAGTACAAGTGTCATATCATTGACAAGCAGCATCTACCAGAAATACTGTACAAGTCTTCAAGATTTCTACTTGCAGCTCCATGCATATCCATATGCATGAACAAAAACTTCAGGTATGCATATTTTCTGTATAGTAGATGAACACATTTTCAAACAGACTTTTACCTTGTAAAATATGTAAAATGAATTTACTGTACTTTTTCAATTTCCTAAAATCAACTATCACTTATAAACCTTTATACTATTTACTTTCTTTATACACACACGCTCAAATCATGTTAAACTAACATTTTTTAAATGAAATATATAGACTACATATATTCGAACAAAATTGCATGCAAACACAATCTATGTTTAAACCTTTATAAAAATACTTTACATATTTTTTGTTTTTATTTATTTATTTACTTAATTACTTTAAATTAGACATGACATTGAGGAGCTATTACATAGAACAGTTTACTTACAGAAATAGTGGTATTCACTAATATATTATAAATTTCACAAGACATAGTAAAGATTTTTTTTTTGCTACAGTTAGTCATTCAATACAATTTGTTCATTAAGAACATATCATATTTACTGAACTGATGCAATGTATCTTATGTAAATAAATTAGTTTAATGGTTTTAAAGAAGGCACTGAGGATTTCAATTAAAAAAATCAATATCTAAATTAAAAACAGTGCTATATACAAACAAAGTAACTAATTTGAAGCTTTTACAATTGCAGTGAAGACCAGTTTCCTGAAAAGAAGCAGCCGAATTCGAAGAAGAAAGAAAAACTAAGAAGTTACCTGTTAATTTAAAAAAAAGTAAGTAAAATATCACCATAATATTTGTATTATTAATCAAATATACTATAACGTTAATACAAGCTATTTCGGTTTCTAAAAATAGAGATTTTGAACCATTTTGTCCAAAAATTTCCATGTCTTAAACAGCGATTTACAGCCAGAGTGGCCCACAAATTTCTATTTTTGAACACACAAATTACCCAACTGAACCACTACAATTTTCATATTATAGAACAAACAACTGTTTTAATTGTATACATTAGATTTACTATTTGTACTTTTCCACACCACTAGCTTACTTTTTTTTTGTCATCTGAACCCCAGTTTAGTAACACATAAATTCAAGAATACCTATCCCTACTAGTTTTAGTTCCCAATGCACAATCACATCTTTATCATCTTACTCAAACACTCATGCACACAGCACACATACATTCCAGAACACCCCAACCCATATCTTCTTTATTTTTTTCAACAGACCCTAAAGAATGCCTACCAAAAGTCAAGTCCGTAGAAAGCAACGCAAAAGTAGAGCAAATGAAAATAAAGGTGTCCAACATAAGCATCCATCTCTAGCAGAATTTGTAAAAAAAGTTGACACAAAACAGCTAATACAATCATTTAGTGAAACACAAGAAGTTTCAAGTACAACAACTTTGCTTCCTCTATCAAAATGTAAAACAAACCAAAAAACAATTAACAGAAAATCAGCTATCAGTACAGATAAAACTACTTCTTCAAATTTTAATATAGTGCAAAGTAAGCATACCAAGAAAAGTAATTTAGCCAAAATATACCGTCACAAAGTTCTTCAAAATCTTATAAAAACAGGAGAGAAATCAGGTTCAAAGCTTAAAACCTATTGTAGGAAATGAATCTTAGAAGCATTGATGGACAGTGCAATTCTTCTCAAAAGAAATGTATTTATTTTACTGTTAAACAAAATGAAACCACTAACAAAACTAATAACCAAATTACAAAAAAGACTTCTCAATAAGCGAAATATCAACAGAAAGAACTTCTTAAGTATCAGCGGAGGTGAATGCAATCACACTACAAGCACAGAACCATATTTTAATGAAGAAGCGTACAAACAAAAGCAAACGAATACAATTGCCATACATAGCAGTGGTTGAGGTTATGAAAAAGTGAATAATACCATAATGGAACAAGAAGTACTTCTTACAAAAATATGCCCTGAAAACTTACAATTACCCCTCCATTCAACTGAATCAGAACGTCTAGTGTACAAATGGCCATGCACGTCAATGTGTAACATTCCCAAACAATGTTTCAAATCTTTACGCCAATTCCTCAATAAATTTGTAAAAAGCAAAGACAAAATCAAAATTAAATCACTGCAAAATATTGATACCTGTCCAGTGCGCAAGTACACAGGACTACAAGGACATTCATTGGCCTGCATTACAGGACCTACTTGTAAAACCACTTTCCATGATATCAAAAGGATATCAACACATCATTCAACTATAAGAAATCTATTCTATAAACTGTACTATGCTAAAAGTCCTGCTTTAGCACTAGCAAAGTTAAATAACATCCTTCTACATGGTACAGCAAAAGACCTACTTGAAGAAATTCACTATATCCAGAAAAAATATTTTGGAAGTGAAAGCCATTTACAGAATGAAATAGCTTTAAACCAATTAAGCAACAATTCTACACATGGCAACCTTTTGCTAAACACATACAAAAAAGATATACTCAAATTTAAAAGTACATCAGCTGAAGTACCAAACCATGTATGTGTATGTTGCCGTAGAATTTTTTTATAAAAGTAACACAAAAACTGTGGACCTATCATACAAAATAGAAGACAATGAAGATTCTAAATGGTTTGAATTAGCTCTCTACCTTGTAGCAGAAAACAAATATGAAATAACTGAGCCCTTAATACTTTGCAGTTATTGCACTACAAAACATGACAACAACCAAACTCCTTCACGTTCTATCACAAATCATTTGGAATTATACCCAGTACCAAAACCTCTACAACAACTTAATTTATATGAGAGCATCATAATTCAAACAGTACACCCATTACAAGCAATAATACGCCTTCAACCAAAAACAGCAAAATTACCTCCCTCTGAATTGGTAAAAGGCATTTGTGGAAAAGTAGTTTATTTACCATTAAATCTAAAAGAAAATGTGCATACTCTAGGAGTGCAACGTCCAATGCAGCAATCTTTAATTATATTAGTAAATGGAGTACCTACAAAAGACAAGCTGGTAGATTTATATAAAGTTAGACAAGCCTTCCAATATCTTAAAGAGAATAATGAATATTACAAAGAAATTAATATTGAAGAAAACTTGAAAGATACAACTGAAATAATTCAAGAAACACAAGAAGCTGGTCAATTTGAGCTACTAGATCCTGCTACAATATCAAATACTTTAGACCATTATACAATTCATCCTTTGCACTGTAATGACACCGTACAAGATGTACTGGAAACTTACCAAATGCGTCAAACAAAAGGATCGCCAATCAGTATATGGGAAAAAAGTATAGAAGCACATGCTTTTCCTCTACCCTTTCCTACTGGCAAAGGAGGAAGGTATGATAATAGACCTATTCAAATATCAGCTGCAGAATACCGCTCATTACGGATGTATTCTGAAGATCCCAGATTTAGACAAAATACATATTCCACCTACTCTTTGAAAGTGAACTAGCAACTTTATGTTACGGAGTTGCACACATATTAAAATCAGGATCACACTTTCAAAATATGACAGCTACACAATTATTAGAGAAAGTGCAACAAAAGGATGAGGTTTTACAATCAAATATTACAAATCTATTAGCAAATATGCGTGGTACTAAAGAGTACTGGTTTCGACGTCATGGAGATGTACGTTGTATGATCAGAAACCTTGGCCCACCCACTTGGTTTGTTACATTAAGTTGTGCAGAATATGCATGGGAAGATTTACATGATTTCCTACGCATATCAAATAAAAACAAAACAAACATAGATATTCTAACACCTGGAGAACTTTGTTCTGTGGATCCTGTTAATGTTTCAAGATATTTTCACCATCGCTTCATTGCTATGCTACATTTTATTTGTAATAAAACTGTTCCTCCCCTTGGAGAAGTGCAACACTTCTTTTGGAGAAAAGAATACCAAGCCAGAGGAGCACCACATATCCACATGCTTTTATGGATTAAAGATGCTCCTAAATTTGGTCAAGACAGTGATGCCACTGTTTTACAGTTTATTGAAAAATATGTCACTTGTGAAATTCCATCAGAAGCCACAAATAGTGATCTTCATGCACAAATTTAACAATTTCAAAGACACAAATGTGGAAAATATTGTCGTCGCAAATACAAAAACAAAGGCAAATACTACACCAAATGCCGATTTGGTTTCCCTAGACCAGTTACAAATACAGGTCAAGTAAACAACCTCATGTCTTCAGTTAGACATAGTGTTAAAGGTAAGTCACCTAAAAATACATATTACATAAAAAGAAAAGAAGAAGAAAAATATATCAATGATTATAATATTATAATGCAATCATTGCCCACTTATGGAATGCAAACATAGATGTGCAGTACATTGCAGACAATTCTACTGCAGTTGCATGATATGTCACAGCATACTTAACTAAAGCAGAAAAGACAGAGCTCCAAGACCTCTGGAATGACCGGTCCTCAGATACAACAGTATCTCAGAAATTATACAGCTTGGGCATAAAAATGCTCACCCATAGAGAATCTTATGAAGCAGCTGATCGTTTAACTGGTACTTCATTGTATGGTAAATCTGAAAATATAGTATGGCTAAGTCTTGGTCCAGCTAAATCTAGAAAAAGAGTTCTAAAATCATATGAAGATATAGAAACAATAGCCAAACATGATCCCAACAGCCAAGACATTTTAAAAAACAATTTATTGGACACATACTACCCAAACAGAAGTAATACTTTGGAAAACATGTGTCTATACCAAATAGCCCAAAACTACACATACAAAAATAATATGAAACCTGATGAAAAAAAAGGTAAATATAGAGTGACAGACTGTGAAGGCAGCTTAGTTAAACTCACTAAACCAAATTTAATTAATCATATCAAATTGTCATTGAAGACTCCTCAACATAAAGAAGTATATTACATGTCCCTGCTACAACTCTTCAAACCATGGAGAAAAGAAGAACAATTACTAGATAACTATGACTCATATGAGGATGCTTTCAAAGCAAATGAAAGCACTATAACCGATGTAAACTTTACACAGAACAAAACAATGTTGCACAATGAACAGCAACATGACGAAGAACTCCAAGCCCAACTAGATAAGGATACTCCTGACAGTAGTCAACCTTCTGTAACAGGAAGCCAAGAACCACTGGGAGAACCACTAATAACAAATGAGGCAGAATTAGCTATGATAGAAGTAGAAAACACCATGTGTCAGTATGAAGATAAGGAAGACTTAACTATACTACAATCAAAACTAAACAATGAGCAAAGTAGCATTTTTCAAGAAGTAACAAAACAAATTGCACATGGTGTAAAACATGAAAATAAAGAATGTTCCTGCCATAATTATAAACCTATACTACTATACGTCAGTGGTGAAGCTGATTCTGGCAAAACATTCCTAATCAAAATCATTAGTAAGTTCCTTCAACAATTGACAGACAACACACTGTCAGCTGTTGTCACTGCCCCCACAGGTTTAGCCAACATTTTAAAAAGTTTGAGAGTTGGTATACTTTCTAAAGAAGCAGAAGCAACATTGAATACACTTCATGGAGATAATGCATGTGCTACAGATGTTATGGAACAATTAGCCCACAAAAATGTCAATTGTATGGCCTTAATGCCAACTCTTGCAAGCTGTCTCAAATTCAATGGAATAATGTTAAGTAAAGAAATACAACCAATAATGGAAATTAGCACCACAGACAAACTAGATGTACATGGTATGACACTACCCATGTGTGAGCAAGCCACAACAAGACTAAATAATTTGGAAAAATCAATCTCAAACACAGCAGGCTTAGAAAAGATGTTAAAATTATCCTTAAATTGCAGAGTAATGCTTAAACATAACCTTGACGTGGACCAAGGACTATTTAATGGAGCACTGGGTACAGTTGTTGGCTTTCAAACATACCCACGTGACAACAAAATTCAGTTTGACAATATACTCTTTGACAGACTTTCAGAAGTAAAATGGATATGACGCTCAACAGCTAGATTCCTTCTCTTCAAAGATATGTATGTACGCAGAGAACAATTTTCTCTAACTCTTGCATACGCAGTCACGATTCATAAATCACAAGGTCTTACCCTAGACAAAGCAATGATAGATATTGGTAACACAGTCTTTAAAGAAGGCATGAGCTACGTAGCACTATCACGCTTACGTACACTTGACGGTCTATTTCTAATCAACTTTGATGCAAGTAAAGTAAACGCTGATATTCCTTACATTTTAGAATATAATAGACTTCGCTCACTATACACTCCCCATCTAAACACATATTCTGTTCCACAAAAACTAAAACATTTTAAAATAAAACTAAATCAAACAGAAATGCAACAGGACGTCACTGCAAATCCTCCAAAGAAAGTAAAAGAAACTAATACTTCATCAAGTACCACACACAAAAAAGAATCTATTAGAGAAAGTAAACCAGGTACTTCTTTAAAGAAGGAAGACAAACTCCAAAAAAAGCAGTTAGATACAGAACTACCTGGACCATTTAAATTCTCAAATATAGTTGGTGTAAGTTGCTATGCAAATGTAGCAATGAATATTCTATTTCAATTACCACCAATTGTTGACAACATTTACTTACACTTTAGAGACCCATTGTGTATGCAAATGTTAGTACTTCATAGAAACGCAAAAAACAATCCTGACAACACATATAGTGTTTATGGAATAAGACAAGAATTGGACTACTGTGCTGGAATGGTGAAATTCATTATAAACTCACAGGAAGATCCACAAGAATTTTTAATGTACTTACTACAAGTACTGGAAAACAAAAACATACCTATAAAGGAAATCTTCCAGATTTCATACATGTGGAAACATACATGCAACAATGTGACACAAGAAGAAATCCCCAATGAACGCTTCATACATATATCAATACCAAATTGTGAATCCATTCCATTTCAGCTACTTGTACAAAATGCAAACCATGGTAGATTATGCTCTACCTGCAATTCAGATAATCGATCCACGTTAGTAATACAAACACATAGTAAATACGTAATACTAATGCTTCTACGTTACAATGCAGATGGTACCAAAAACAACTGCAAGCTGACTGGATTCACACATAGTCAAATATCACTTCGTAAGAAAACCTTCACAACAATAGGTATAATCTACCACGCAGGAGCCACAACCAATTCAGGGCACTACACGGCAAAAAAGAAATCTGGATGGTTTGAATGTAATGATAGTACCATTACTCTAAAGCAGAGATTACCAGCAAATCTTACAAACGCTTATTTGATGTTCTTAAAACCAGAATTTGATGAATAAACTGTATTTAAACCTGTGTTTGTGTTAAAAAATATAAACTGTTAGAATACTCCAAATGCTATCTAACTGTTCAAAGATTCTACAACAACTAATCAGATAAATGAATACCACTAAATTAGACCAAAAAATACACAGTTAGAATACGCCAATTGGTATCTAACTGTCCCAAAATTATAAATTTGTGTTAAAATAATATAAACTGTTAGAATACTCCAAAAGCTATCTAACAGCTCAAAGATTATACAACAACTAATCAGATAAAGGAATACCACTAAATTAGGCCAAAAAATACACAGTTAGAACACGCCAATTGGTATCTAACTGTCCCAAAATTTAACAATATCCAAATAGATAAATCAAAACCACTAAAATATATTAAAAAAATAGACAGTTAGAATTCGCCAATTGGTATCTAACTGCTCCAAAATTTTATAATATCAAAACAAATGAAGAATCTGTTACTGCTCCAAAAAAAATACAACCATGCAAAGTATAAAGCATTAGCCAGAAACAAGTGAACACTGAAAACAAACAAACAAATAAACTGTAGCATAACAGAAAAAGGGTTTTTTTTTAATCCAACATGGATTTATTTTTCTCCCACAGACCCAATGATTTTAGCAACAAATACAGAAACTGAGCAAATTGCACAGTACTCTGATTTGTACTCTACTAAATATGAAGGTCGAAAAAAAATAAAAGTATATTGCTTATACAATGTAATAAGTCATTACAAAATACTAATACTAACAAGCTATTTTCTTTCATCACAGAAATGAAGAAGAAAAACATGGACTCCCATTACTAGACCAAACAGTAAGTATACAATAATAAGGACAACCATAGCAGCATATCACATCCATAGTATCTAATACCTTTGTTCCTTATACATTTGTTTTTCACCCAAAGTTATAAGCAAATATGAATGTGATATGCTGCGGTGGTTGTTGCCAGGGCATAGAGTCTTGGGTGCATGGCCAAATGGCCATGCACCCAAGACTCTATGCCCTGGCAACAACCACCGCAGCATATCACATCAATAGAGTCAAACATTTCAACTATGATCTATGGGAAACTTTTCATGTCCGCGAACAATGTGAGTGTTCTTAGAACACTTTGAACTTGCCAGCGAACAATACGGACACCGTTTTCAGGACACCGCCTACGAACATTTCAGAACAACGCGATAGTTCTTAGAACACTTTTAACTCAACAACGAACAATACGGACAGCGTCCTTTGGACACCCCCTACGAACATTCCAGGACACCGGGAGTGTTCTCAAAAACGTCTTCAGAACACCCCCATTTTGTTTATTTGCGAACATTTCAGGACACCGCGGGTGTTCTTAGAACACATTCAACTTGACAGAGAACAATACGGACAGCGTCCTCAGGACACCCCCTACGAACACTCCCCGGACACCTCGAGTGTTCTTAGAAGCGTCTTCAGAACACCACCATCTTGTTTATTTGTGAACATTTCAGGACACCGCGAGTGTTCTTAGGGCACATTCAACTTGACAGAGAACAATACGGACAGCGTCCTCAGGACACCCCCTATGAACATTCCAGGACACCGGGAGTGTTCTTAGAAGCTTCTTCAGAACACCACCATCTTGTTTATTTGCGAACATTTCAGGACACCGCGAGTGTTCTTAGGACACATTCAACTTGACAGAGAACAATACGGACAGCGTCCTCAGAACACCCCCTACGAACATTCCAGGACACCTGGAGTGTTCTTAGAAGCTTCTTCAGAACACCACCATCTTGTTTATTTGCGAACATTTCAGGACACCGCAAGTGTTCTTAGGACACATTCAACTTGACAGAGAACAATACGGACAGCATCCTCAGGACACACCCTACGAACACTCCCCGGACACCGCGAGTGTTCTTAGAAGCGTCTTCAGAACACCCCATTTTGTTTATTTGCGAACATTTCAGGACACCGCGGGTGTTCTTAGAACACATTCAACTTGACAGAGAACAATACGGACAGCGTCCTCAGGACACCCCCTACGAACATTCCAGGACACCGGGAGTGTTCTTAGAAGCGTCTTCAGACCACCACCATCTTGTTTATTTGCGAACATTTCAGGACACCGCAAGTGTTCTTAGGGCACATTCAACTTGACAGAGAACAATACGGACAGCGTCCTCAGGACACCCCCTACGAACACTCACCGGACACCGCAAGTGTTCCTAGAAGCGTCTTCAGAACACCCCGATTTTGTTTATTTGCGAACATTTTAGGACACCGCGAGTGTTCTTAGGACACATTCAACTTGACAGAGAACAATACGGACAGCGTCCTCAGGACACCCCCTACGAACACTCCCCGGACACCGTGAGTGTTCTTAGAAGCGTCTTCAGAACACCACCATCTTGTTTATTTGCGAACATTTCAGGACACTGTGAGTGTTCTTAGGACACATTCAACTTGACAGAGAACAATACGGACAGCGTCCTCAGGACACCCCCTACGAACACTCCCCGGACACCGCGAGTGTTCTTAGAAGCGTCTTCAGAACACCCCCATTTTTTTATTTGCGAACATTTCAGAACACTGCGAGTGTTCTTGGGACACATTCAACTTGACAGAGAACAATACGGACAGCGTCCTCAGGACACCCCCTACGAACACTCCCCTGACACCGCGAGTGTTCTTAGAAGCGTCTTCAGAACACCCCCATTTTGTTTATTTGCGAACATTTCAGGACACTGCGGGTGTTCTTAGAACACATTCAACTTGACAGAGAACAATACGGACAGCGTCCTCAGGACACCCCCTACGAACATTTCAGGACACCGGGAGTGTTCTCAAAAACGTCTTCAGAACACCCCCATTTTGTTTATTTGCGAACATTTCAGGACACCGCGGGTGTTCTTAGAACACATTCAACTTGACAGAGAACAATACGGACAGCGTCCTCAGGACACCCCCTACGAACACTCCCCTGACACCGCGAGTGTTCTTAGAAGCGTCTTCAGAACACACCCATTTTGTTTATTTGCGAACATTTCAGGACACTGCGGGTGTTCTTAGAACACATTCAACTTGACAGAGAACAATACGGACAGCGTCCTCAGGACACCCCCTACGAACACTCCCCGGACACCGCGAGTGTTCTTAGAACAGTTTCACTTTGCTTGCGAACAAAACAGACACATATTGAGTCCTTAGAACACCCCCTAGTCAGTTTATTTAGAACATTTCAGAACACCCGTGATGTCCGCAAACAAATCGAACACAAAAAGAACGTCTAACACATAAAAAACACAACTTTCATCCTATCTCATACACTCCCACCCTCCCCAAACACTCCTACACACCAACACACTCTACAAAATACACATTTTGAACAAAGTTTCACCGCGCTGTCCGCGGACGTCCGCGAATCCAAGATGGCGGTCGCTACCGAAAAATCTGACGCGCTTCACGCTCCACGACGTCCAATCAGCGAACACGTTGCATGTCCGTGAACATCACGCAAGACGATTGGCCAATCAGGACACTGTCCGCTGAGCGAACAGGGAAGTGTGTCCGCGAACCGAACACATATATCACAAATTTTTTTTTACCTACTTTTTCGTCATTTAAAAAAAAAACTACATTCAGTCTATGGGGAAAAAAAAGTTTTGGGACCCCCCTATAACTTTGCCCCCCCTGGACGAATACTCACCAAACTTTGCAAAAAAATTCAGAGTGACCCAAATAAATAAAGTTTGGTGAGGATCCGTCCAGGTAGAGCGAAGTTATAAGCCATCCAAAAAGTGCTCTTCCTATGGAAACAGCAACTTAACCATAACTACATGGCCACTACCGTGGCCATGTAATATATATATATATATATATATATATATATATATATATATATATATATATATATATATATATATATGTTAGTTTATCTTGATTTCACAAGAGCAACTGTGAATGCACCATATTGCAGTGGTGATGGTCTTATTGACTGTTCATCATTCATTAGTATTGATTAGCACAGGTGGTGGAAAATTGCATGTGGTGAATGAAGATGCCTAAATAAGTACCCTTAACTTCTGTCGGAGATGTCTAATAAACGGATTAGCAGACCCTTTTGGAATACTTGGAGGTGGAGTTAGGATGGAGGCTTTGGTTGAGCTGGAGAATAATGCTAAATTGTCTAATGTTTGACTGCTCACAATCTGAAGGGATTGATTTTTCTCATAACAATAACATAAAATAATAGAATGTGCATTAAAATGTAATAATAAGAAAGATATGTCTCCAAACTATAGTTGTAATAGACAAATGATGTTGTTGTGTTATCATTGAGAAGAGAGAGAGATATCAGTTAGGCGAGTTACACGGTATTGTCCCAAGTTAGAATATGTACTACACAGAGTTAGAGGTTCATCATAATTTTACCATTTTCCCATGCAGTAATTTTTGTCTGCTCTAGCATTTATCAGTGCAGGAAGGACTAATGTGCCTTGAATTCCCTTTTCCGTTGTGCTCCTGCTGAGGGCGGATAGTCAGTTTCAGAGCTGGCTGAGCCAACATGTGGGGGTCACTAGACTAGTGCAGAATCAGAAATGCTGCAAAAGTGTGAGAGAGGTCATTACATATTCTAGGGAAGGTGTCCTAATATCCTCTCAGTGCCAGTGGGGCAGTACACACAGTATTATACCATGCACAACCACCATACATTCATTAACAAGAACCAGACAGTCCATATGAGAATGAATGCAGGCTTGGCCTGCACTCATTCCTAAGGGGGACTAAAGCCCACATTTTCAAGGTCATATG